>NW_027069506.1:596805-744200 GCF_002906115.3 Quercus suber
TGTTAAAATTAAAAACCCTTATATACTTACTCTAAAAATTGATTTTTGAGTAAGTATACGAAGTGGTTGATTTAAGTATGAAATAAACTTCTTTATATATATTGTCATTTTTGGTAATTTATCTCTCAGACTGCTACTTTTATAAGTGTTAGCTAAATACTCAACTTTTTCAAAAAGTAGTTTTCAACAACTTTTACCAAACATTCAGCATTTTTTTAACATTTTTTGCCTATTCCGACGCTTTTTGAGGCTATCCCAGCACTTTTGCAAATGTTGGTATAGCCTTTTTTTTTTTTTTGGGTAGTGACTTGAAGAAGAAGAAGAAAGAAGAAGAGGAAGACTTTTACCTGCAGCAGCACGGAGAGGATTGTGGCAGCATGGAGAGGCTTGTTCTGTAGCAGAGCAAAGAGACGTGAGGAATCTAGCGAGAGGGGTTATCCTTTGATTTATCAAAGGGTAAAATTGGGTTTTCAATAAAATATTTGGGCAATTTCGTAATTGAACACTGCCTCTAACGATAATATTTATGAAATATGCATTGACTTTTGCAAAAGGCTCTTAAGAGCTGCCCAGTGTTAAAGTGGACTTCCTTCACATTTCAAAACGTAGTTTTTTTAGAAAAAGTTTCTTTTAAAACCTTACCAAATGCGCCTAAAAAATTTTTGGTTTCAAAAGCGTTTTTTGCTGTCTAAAAGTGCAAACAAACGGGCACTTAATTTAACTTTCCTACAAACCTATAGTCCCGTTTCAAAAACGTGGCTATAGGCCCTCCTTTAAATATATATATATATATATTTATCATTTGAATGGACCTATAGCTAAGTTTTTAAAACGCGGCTAAAAACACTTACAAACGCGACTATAGACTTAAACCTATAGCCGTGGGCCAACTTACCCGATAAACTTAAAAAATGACCGAAACAGCCCTACCACTCAAAAAATGGCTGAAATACTCCCGAAACATGAAAAAGAACTAATATACCTTTGGAGCCTAAAAAAAGACCAAAATACCATTGAAACCTAAAAAAAGACCAAAAACCCACCGAAACCTAAAAATGACTAAAAACACCCCCTTAGCCTAAGATGATGACCAAAATACCCCCAACGGCTAAAAATGAATCAAATACCCCCTAGGCATTAGAAAATGATCAATATACACCCTAAGCCAAAAAGTGACTGAAATACCCTGGAAACTTAAAAAAACCAAAGTACCCTTGAGCCTAAAATGACCAAAAACCCTCTAAGCCTAAAAAAATGACCAAAATACCCCAAAAGCTAAAAACGACCAAATACCACCTAAGCATTAAAAAAATTTTACACACATACATCCTAAGCCTAAAACCTAACCAAAATACCCTGGAAACTTAAAAATTTAATAAAATACTCAAGTCGTTTTTAATTTATAAAGGGTATTTGGTCATTTTTTTAGTTTTTGGGGAGTATTTCGGTATTTTTTAAGGTTTTGGGGTGTATTCGTCCTTTTTCAATATCGGGTGTGTTTTCAACAATTTTTTTTTTGTATTTATGGGGCGATTTTGGTCATTTTTTTTCGATTTATGGGGGTATTTTGGTCGTATTCAAGTAATCGAGAGTATTTTGGTCTTTTTTAGGCTGGGGGGTACTTTGGTTATTTTCAATGTTTTAGGGGTACGTTGGTTAGTTTTTAGGTTTTGGGGGTTATTCGGTCATTTTTTAGGTTTCAGGGTTGTATCAGTCTTTTTTTAGGTATCGGGCCTGCTTTGGACATGTTCTGTGTTTATGGGGGCATTTTGGTCATTTTTTGCGCTTTATGGGGTATTTTGGTCTCATTCAAGTAATCGAGCGTATTTTGATCTTTTTCAGGCATGGGGGGTACTTTGTTCATTTTCGATGTTTTGGGGGCTACTTTAGTCAGTTTTTAGGTTTTTGGGGTTATTTCGGTTATTTTTTAGGTTTTAAGGGTGTATAGGTCATTTTTATGTATTGGGGGTGTTTTGAACATTTTTGTGTGCTTATGGGGGCATTTTATTCATTATTTCGATTTCTAGGGGGTATTTTGGTCATATTTAAGTAATCGAGGGTATTTTGGTCTTTTTTAGGAATGGGGGTACTTTGATCATTTTCGATGTTTTGGGGTGTACTTTGGTCAGTTTTTAGGTTTTTGTGGTTATTTTAGTCATGTTGTAGGTTTCAGGGGTGTATCCATCTTTTTCTAGGTATCAACGGTGTTTTGGACATTTTTGTGTTTACAGGGGCATTTTGGTCACTTTTACAATTTATGGGGGTATTTTGGTCTTATTTAAGTAATCGAGAGTATTTTTGGTCTATTTCAAGCACAAGGGGTACTTTGGTCATTTTCGATGTTTTGGGGTATTTCGGTCATTTTTTAGGTTTCGAGGTGTATCGGTCTTTTTTTAGGTATCAAGGGTGTTTTGGACCCTTTTTTTTATTTTTTTATTTTTTGTGTTTACGGGGGCATTTTGGTCACTTTTTTAATTTATGGGGGTAATTTGGTCTTATTCAAGTAATCGAGGGTATTTTGGTATTTTGCGATTTTGGGGGGGGGGGGTGTGTGGGGTACTTTGGTCATTGCTTAAGTTTTAAGGGTGGTATTGGTCATTTATTATGAGAAACCCTATTCCAGCGCTTTTAAAAGCACTAGGATAGGTCTCCCCATAAGGGAATAGAGTAATCCTATCCTAGTGCTTTTATAGTGCTGGTATAGGTAAACCCTATTCAGTGCTTTTAAAAGTTTCGGGATAGGTATACCCTATATTGGAATGAAGTAACCCTATTCAAGCGCTTTTAACTGTGCTGGGATAGGTTAACCCTATTCCAACACTTTTAAAAGCGCCAGGATAAGTCTCCCCTACAAGGGAATAGAGTAACCATATCCTAATGTTGGGGTTTATGCCCTAAAATCCAATTTATTGGCATGTCATAAATAATTAAATTATTTACTTATATGAGACTATTTATAAATAAAATAATGAGATATTATCTTAGTCCATGAGATGCATAGTATGTGATTTATGTGAAAAGTCACAGAAGATATAAATCACAAATTTTTATATACTCAAAATTTTAGTTCGTAGTCAGTGATGAAATTGGGCATTTCATCTGTAAAGACTATAACATATTAACTAAGATGATTTGTCTTGATCATGGAAGTGGAGACTTCTAGTTGATATGTTTTAAGAGTTAAGACATATTAAACTGGATCGCTGTGAGAATTATTATTCTCCTAACGATTATCAAATTAATAATAATCTCACGATTCTATTTACATCAACTCTAAATCCTGAGAGAATAATGGACCTGATCATGAGATGTAGGTTGCTTTGATATATCAGGAGTGAGATCTATAAGTCACGGTCAAAACCTTAGTATGTTGGGCAGCCGCATCTAGTATTGATGGAACATATATTCTCAAGATAGAATTTATAATCTCTTAACGGAGATATAAAATATTCCTTGAGATAAGTTTATTTGTTTTGGTTATTCAATGTGTTGGGCCCAACCACTTTAGTAAGGAGTTACTAAAGTATATATTTATAAAATTGAATTCATAAATATATGATGAATAACATAAATGATTAAATTGGGTACTCAAGGATTAATATGTAGTAATCTTTAAAGTGGCAGTCTACATTCATAACTTTCTATTACTATGAATATTTTAATGAAGGAGTTGCATGTATAATAAAGTATTGGGATATAATTTATTAATAAGGCCTAAAGTGCAATTATATTCTTATAGTGGTATTGAATATAATTAATGGTAACTTTGGATTTGTCAAGAATTGACAGAAAAGCCCAAGGCCCATTAGAGTTAGAGTCTTATTTGTTCCCTTTTGGTCCCACTCCAAACCATATACTAGAGCCCAATTGGAATAGTCCAAAAGGCTAGCCCAATTAAATAATTAGTTATATATAAGGAGAGAAACATACAAAATTTCAGGAGTATGGTTTTCATTTAGATCACATAAGGAATGCAATGATGTATGTGAGTGTTGACATTCTCTTATTCTCTTTTTGGAAACTGATTGGGAGACCACACTTCTTGGGCATTAAGGGGAATTGGAGTGAAAATTAAAAGTTTTCCCAAGTGTTCTCAAGTACTTCTAATTTGGTTTTGAATTTCACCTCACCAAGGTACGCTTTCTATTCTTTGTTCTATAATTCAAGGTTATATGTTATCTTTCATGAATAAAGTAAATCCATATTTATTGCTTCCGCTGTATGTTCTATATGAGATACAAAACCAGATTTTCAACACCCAGCGCTTTGAGAGTGCTGGGATAAGGTTAATTAAAAAAAAAAATCAATAATTCTGGCCTACAGCGATGGTTTGAAAATGCTGCAATAGGGCTTCCTAAAACTGCTGCTATAGGTCTCCTATTGCAGCAATTTATGAAGCGTCGATGTTGAAATGCCGTAATAAGATTTCCATACTAGTGGTTTCAAAAAGCACTGATACAGGCTCCTCTATTATGGTAGTTTTTTTGTAGTGAGTTGTCAATTTTTTTTTTTTTTTTTTTTTTTTTGAGAATCATGTTGAAGTTGCCAAATTATTATTATGTATTTAGAATTTGCGAGTGATATTCAAAATTGGTGTTGTTTTTTGGAGGTGGATATTTATAATTTTAATAGTGTCTTGGTTCATGGTTGCATGTTTTAGGCAAGTCAAACCAAATAAGAATATGGTTTAAACAATAAAAGTTGGATTAAAACAAGAAAAAAAAAGGGATTATGATGTATATATATGTGTGTGTATATATATATATATATATTTTTTTTTTTGATGAGTTATTATGGTGTATATTTGATTGGCCTAATTGAATTATAATCAAGAAAACTTTGTTAAAAAAAAAAAAAAAACTCATCCTGAAAAAGGGCTTAAAAAAAGCCCAACCCAGTTTGTAGGTCTAAGGCTGTGTAAAATTACAAAACATGAAACACCGATCGGGAGCAGTGCGGTGCCAAAAAAGACAAACATAATAAATTTGTTGATAATTTAATGAGCATTAAATTAAAGAAGTTCACCTGTATTTAGTATTTATCTAAAAACACAAATTTTTTGAAAAAAAAAAAATCCAAAAACACAAAATAATAAGTTAGTAGTAATCCCTAATATCAATTATCAATGACCACATGGCGTAAACATAATATATGTTCTTCAAATTTTGGGGATAATTAATAGCAAAGAAGTTGACTGACGACTTAAATATGGTACTACTGTTTATCTAAAAACTAAAAGCACTAAATAAATATGATTGAGTTGTGGACCCACCTTGCGTGGTTAGAGCATTAGTATTGGGAAATGTTAATGCCAAATTTAAGGAAAATTTGACATTTTAAGCCCCAAAACCATCTGCATTGGGAAATACTAAATAGCAGTATTGCAAATTTTTTTGCAATACTGCAACAGTGCAATTCTAAACATAGAATTGCACCGTAGCAAGTATTGTAAAAAATATATATATATATATATTTTATTATGTAGAGAGAGGAGAGAGATGGGAGATAAAATATATTATTTTAAGATATATTATTTTATTATGTAGATATATTATTTTAATGAGTAAAAGAGAGAAGTAGAAGTTTGGGATGTGGAGGTATTGTAAAATAGTATGATATAATGATAAAGTGGCTTTTTAGAATTGTAAAATAGAATAGCATTAGAATTTTTCAATGCTAATGCTCTTAGTCAAGTGGTCATGAGTTCACTCTTACAAGTCTAGGAAGTAGAGATCTAAATTCAAATCCTGTAATTAGTGGCGGCTCTAAGAAATTTTTTTAGGGAGGTCATTAAGAAATTTAAATTAAACAAAATTTAATATAGAAGAGAACTTGAATATATTGAGTTATTAAAAAAAAAAACACACAAATACATGAAATTTTAGAATTTCTTTTTACAAGTTTTCATATTTTGAAATCATCTCACAATAGTTTATTATTAGTTATCATTATTTATTGTCAATGTAAGTATGACCATTTTATATTGTTAAGTTTGTATAACATTTTTATTTTTATGCAATTGTGGTTATATATTTATCATTGTTTTTATAAAAAATATTTTAAACTAAATGACAAAACTCAACCCCACTTGCATTGTATAATTATTAACCCATAGAACCACACTCATCCATAAATAAATAATACATCAAATTGTTGTTTGATTGTGTTGGAAATAAAGGAGAGATAATACCTGAATTTTCCTTGGAAATTATACAATTTGATATTACCAAAAAGAGGTGGCAGAGATGAGGCGTGGACCAAGTCACTGTCTTGAGACAAATCGTGCCGTCTACGGTATATCCGATGTAGTTAGACAAATAGTTTCTGCACGTTGCCCCCAGGATACAACAGCCCAGCCACCTTTTGCTGATTATCCTTGCGAGCCTACACTGCTCGTAGGATATAAGCTCTCTATAGTACTTTCTTTTCCCAGAAAAGTTTGTAAAAGATAGAATATTTTTTGTGAGTTGTAAAAAGTAAAAGATGGTAAGTGTTTAGGACAATAAAAAAAATTGCTTTTTGAAAAGTCTACAGCTTTCTAATTCAAAAATCAAAATGTATGTATAAAACTTTTATTTCTTTCCTTATATATAAAGCTAGACACGTTGCTTGTCCTTAGCCAAAAAATCAAGAGGATTTGATATCAATTAAATAGTCATAAAGTAATGAGATAAATATATATAATCAATGGCTTTCAATCTGTACGTTGGAAAACAAAGAAAANATCTATCCAGCAGTCGATCCTTTAGATTAAACAAAAAACCCACAACCACCACTAAACAAAAAATACAGTCACCACCATTAACACAAAAACATAGTCATTACCATAAACAAAAAAACCAAACCACCACCATAAACACAAAAACCCAACCACACAATAAACAAAAAATCCAGCCACCATCATTAACACAAAACCCACCACCAACATTAGACAAAAACTCTAACTACCATCACAAACAAAAAACTCATCACCACCATTAAACAAAAAATACAATTGTAGCACAATTGTGCTATAGTACCCTCATACATATAAGAGGTTACTATAGCACAATTGTAAAAATGTTTACAATTGAGAGACTAGGTAAGACTTGTTTTTGTGTTTTTATGCTAAATATAGCAACATATACCATATACAAGCCCCAATACTAATGCTCTTAGGCAGGAAAATAAAACACTAACCAAGGTGTGTTCTAGTTAGTAGATGAGCTCCCCCCACTGCCACAAATGTCACTGTCACCCTTGCTCCTCAAATATTGTATGATGCAATCCATCTTCTCTTCCAGCCTGAAGTTTGCATCCTGAAGCTCTTCTACTCGACCCTCCAGCTTGTAGTTTGCATCTTGGAGCTCTTCTACTCGACCCTCGAGTTGTTGAGTATACTGAGTTGAGGAAGATGAGGCAAAAGTCCTAAGAGATGAGGAAGGCCTCATGCCAAGTCCCTTTACATAGCCAGATCTCGGCTTAAGAACCATCATAGATATCTCCTCTTCGGTTAAAGGCTGTGCTTCAGGAGTGCTACAATGCTTATCTTGTACTCTCAACATCTCTTGTTGTCATTTCAAATAATAAAAACCATCAAAAATATATATGTTCTAGTTTTGCAAACATATATAGAATAAAAATACATATATTCTAGTTTTGCAAACTCAAGGCATGTACTGATATACATACATATGTATCTTCGCAATCAGGGTGTACCCACTATTTTGTCTTTGAATTGAAATGGGTATCATAGTAGACTTGTGCTAGCTTAGGAATATGACCTCCATTTTTCCGTCTCTAATTACATGCTTTTCAATGTTAGAAGACAAGTTAATTAATTACATTTGAAGTTCAATGTTAGAAGACATGTCAGTAGTCCCACAAAAGCTATTTTTCTATATAATGAGATTGATCTACAAATATGCCATTTGAAGTTCTAGAGATTTTCATGCCAAGAATCACATTAGCTTCTCCTAAATCTTTCGTATAAAAATTATTTTTAAGAAGCATTTTGGTAGCATTTATAATATCCATATTAGGACCAAAAATTAGAAGATCATCAACATATAAACAAATTATAAGATGAGCATCATCAAATGTTTTATAATATATACATTTGTCACTTTCATTTGTTTTAAAACCATTAGAAAGCAAACATTGATCAAATTTCTCATGTCACTGTCTAGGTGCTTGTTTTAGACCATATAAAGATTTTAATAATTTACATACCTTGTGCTCATTACCTGGCATTGTAAAACCTTCTGGTTGGTTCATGCAGATTTCTTCTTCTAAATCTCCATTTAGAAATGCCGTCTTTACATCCATTTGATGTATCATCAAATTATGTATAGCTACTATAACAATCAATAATCTAATAGATGTAACTTTAGTAACAGGAGAAAAAGTATCGAAAAAATCAATATCTTCTTTTTGTTTAAAACCTTTAGCTACAAGCCTTGCTTTGAATTTTTCAATAGATCCATCAGGTTTTAATTTTCTCCTAAGTACCCATTTACATCCAATTGTTTTACAACCTGGAGGTAAATCTACAAGTTTCCAAGTATTATTAGATATAATAGAATCCATCTCATCATTGATGGCTTCTTTCCAAAAACCTGAATCAGGAGAAGATAAAGCTTCTTCTAAAGAAGTAGGGNACAGCCGTATCCCTTTCCGCTGGGTCGCCGCTAGACGACAGCCCAGTATCAAGCTCACTAGACCTAACTTCTGACATCGTCCTTCCCCTCACTAATTCTTCAAACCACTCAATAGATTGGTGAAGGATTGGCAATAAATCAGCCAACACAACAGACAAACTACTGCCTTCGTGAACAAAGTTTTCTAAGTGAGGGAAAGTCCCTAAAACCCCCCCTAATCGAGCGAACAAGAATGAGATTGAAGGGCACTCTAACCTAACCTTAAGGTTACTGCACATGGAAAGCTAGGAAACAGGAGGTCTAAAGCACCCCAAAAACCAAAAAAGAAGAAAAACAAAGAAGCAACCAGCAAAGCAAAGAAAAAAAAAAAAAAAAAAAAAAAATCAGAAATTGGCAACAACAAAAGAGATCAAGGGAAAAAGAAAGCCGAAGAAAAAAAGACTTACCTCGGAGAAGACAACAATGGCACTGCGCAGAAGATCGCCGGGGAGAAGAAGAACACCAGAGCAATATTGAAAGGGAGTTTTTCGAAAAAATGAAAAAAATAATGGGGAAAGGAGAAGTTTAAAAACCCAATGTTGGGAAGCTGAAAAACCAGCGGGAAAATCAAGGA
Source organism: Quercus suber (assembly GCF_002906115.3). Taxonomy (NCBI): domain Eukaryota; kingdom Viridiplantae; phylum Streptophyta; class Magnoliopsida; order Fagales; family Fagaceae; genus Quercus; species Quercus suber. The sequence continues at coordinate 606,058 of NW_027069506.1, forward strand.
GGCTCATCATATGCAGCCTTAACTCCTCCAACCAAAAGGCGCCACGTGGGCCACAACTCAAAAGGAACCGCCGCTGCACATTAAATGCGGCTCAAAAACCCAACCGCCTGCTGCCCAGAAACCTTTTACATTCCTTGGTCAACACGACGCGTCATGACGACCATGGAATCCGGGGGCAACTGATGGGACAGACGACATAGATCCTGCAAGAGGTGAGGCTGATGACGAGGAAGATCGATAGTGACGATAACACGCGTCATTGACGAGGATAGCTCCATCATTACCATCAGTAAATGATAAGGGGCGGTTACACATCCAGACGAACAGACCGTTGGGACCAACTTAAAACCACTTAATAATGCCAACAGGCGTTACGTAGAGGGAAGTTAAAGCACCATAAATCACCCAACGGCTAAAATCTACAACAACATATATAAATCCTCCACATTCCCCTACGGGAGAGGTATGAACATTTTTTTTTACATTGATACTGTGTGTTTGTTCTGCTCTCATATAATTTTCAACACTAACTTTAGCATCGGAGACGTTGTGGCAGGCACCACACCGGTGACCATCCATCAGGAAAGGTCGATCACGAGGTTTCAATTCGTCCATGATCGCATTCATCTTCTGATGAAGTCACGTTTCATCATAAGCAAAACTTGAATTTTCATTCATCTCAACATTAAGTTTAAACATGTCATCACAAGCATAGCCTTTGCCAACAAACATGCCCTTTTTAGAGAGTACATATTGATTAGCCTCAAAGACTTGTTTGAAACCAGCCTTATTCAACAAAAAACTAGAAACTAGATTCTTTCTAATGTCAGGAACATGAAAGACATCTTTGAGAGTGACTTCTCTCCCAAAAGTAAATTTGAGAAGCACATCTCCAATACCCACAACTTTAATGGTATGAGAATCACCAAGCATAATTTTCTTTTTCTCATCCAAGATGGTGTAGGTCTTGAACCAATTTTTATCATAGCAAACATATCTAGTTGCCCCAGAATCAATCCACCACCTTCCTAAGCCTTCAAGAATATTAATCTCGGTAACCATAGCCACAAGAGGCTCTTCAATGACATTGGCTTGAGCCATAGGCCCATGTTTTCGAAAGCGACAATTTCTAGCCGAATGTCCAGGCTTTCCACATACAAAACATGCATAATTGTTATTATTATTGTGGCTGCCATTATTTGGAGCATGCTTAGGATGGTGTGCTTGATTCTTTCTTTGATTAGAGTGGGTCTTATGTTGAGGCTGATTTCCATTTGGCCTACGTTTGAAGTTTCTTTTCTTAGGCCTTACATAGTCATTATTTTTTGCATTGGCTTTTGACATGTTTTCATTTGAGGAGACGAAATTTACCTTAGGACCATTTGCTCCATGGAATTCAACAGCTTTGTCTTGGTTCCTTGCCTCTTCCTCCACTCTCAAACGGGTAATAAGGGATTCAATGGAGAGTTCCTTTTGCTTGTGTCTCAGAACTTTGGCAAACTCCTTCCAAGACTCAGGCAGCTTGTCAATGATGGTTGAAACTTGCATTTGTTCATCTACTCGAATGCCTTCAGATCGAACATCTTGTGAAATCATTTGGAGTTCATAGGATTGTTCCACCACGGACTTGCCTTCAACCATCTGAAACTTGAAAAATCGGCTACATGCATATTTCTTGGATCCAGCTTCCTCTGTATCATATTTTTGATTCAATGCCTTCCATATCTTTTTGACTGATTTGTAAGCTTGATCATAATAATCATACAAGTCATCAGAAAGACAATTAAGTAAATAATTTCTACAGTAAAGATGATCCTTATCCCATTTCTTAACATCCTTTTCATGTTGAGAAAGTTCTTCTTCAGTCAATTGTTCAGATTTCTTTTTCTTTGGTTTTTTCTCAGTTAACACATAAGCCACATTCAAGAGAGTAAGATAAAACAAAGTCTTTTGTCTCCATCTCTTGAAGTTAACACCACGGAAGCGGAATGGCTTATTAAGATCACCCACTCCAGAGGAATTAGACATAACATTACCATTTTCCAAGGATGATTTTGTGTTCTCCATAATGATTTGTCTCAAATTGTTGGAAATAAAGGAGAGATAATACCTGAATTTTCCTTGAAAATTGCACAATTTGATATTTCCAAAAAAGAGGTGGCAGAGATGAGGCATGGACCAAGTCACTGTCTTGAGACAAATCATACCGTCTACGGTATATCTAACGTAGTTAGACAAATAATTTCTGCACGTTGCTCCCAGGATATAACAGCCCAGCCACCTTTGCTGATTATCCTTGCGAGCCTACACTGCTTGCAGGATATAAGCTCTCTATAGTACTTTCTTTTCCCAGAAAATTTTGTAAAAGATAGAATAATTTTGTGAGTAGTAAAAATCAATAGATGATAAGTGTTTACGACAATAAAAAATTGTTTTTAAAAAGTTTGTAGCTTTCTAAAATAAAAATGTGTGTTTTTGAAACTTTTATTTCTTTCCATATATATAGAACTAGATATGTTGCTTGTCCTTAGCCAGAAAATAAAACGTTTGATATCAATTAAATAGTCAAAATGTTATTAAAATTAATATATATAATCAATGGCTTCTTTATATATATATATATATATAATATAATATAATATAATATAATAAAACCGGATACCAAGATTAAAAGTCTGTCTTTGCCAGCCTTTAGTACGTTGAGAGCAAGAAAAGAAAGAATCAAAATGTCCCATAGATTACGTTGCTGAACAAGAAAAGAAAAAGTCGTAGTGCCAAGCATTTAATGGCCTATTATTACAATACTTTTTCAAAAGTTTTCTTTCTGAATATATGTTAGCAATTTGCTAACGGTTTGACCACTGCCCATTAAACCAAATAGTAAACATTTGTGTATATATGGTAACATAAAATAATTCAGAATAACTGTACATTTAAGTGCTGAAATTCTTCCATATATGACATTATTATGTCATATTCAAATAAGATAATAAAACCAAATATGCTGGCAATTATGGTATTAATATTACATTAATGTTCATAAATTTCCTGATTAAAACCATTGACAAAAACTATTCAAATTTTGAATTAAATTTGAATTTCAAAATTTAGTATTCAACGTATCTGACATTAAGGGATAATTGATACACATAAATGAGTATCAAAAATATAATATTTTTTATAAAAATATCCAACAAGACATCCACTGATTTTTTGTTCATCAAACGGTTTATTGGAGACTTTGTTAATGCAGAAGGACTTGTTATTGATGAGGATTACGTCCTATATAATTCTGAAATTTGCCCATATCGTACAAAGCTATTTTATGTTTACAAGTTGAATTTCAGGCAGAAAACATGGGAACAGGTTGAATCTTTGAACGATCAGGTTGTGCTTTTGGGCGGGAATCAGTCAATATCACTCTCCAGCCATGATCTTTTGGAGTACATACCAGATTAGATTTATTTCACGGATCATAGATGGGATGAGATGGATGTGGATGACTCGTATGTTGGCCACGGTATTGGATTTTTCAATTTAGATGATCAAAGTATTAAACCATATTACCATTTAAATTTGGCGAGGATCAATCCACCATCCTTTTGGATTACTCCAAATCTATCTATGGTGAAAGACTAGGATGATGTTAGCTAGAATTGCCAACCTCTGTACAGGTTCTAAGGTAAAAGAAGATAAAAGATAAAAGACGAAGAATAAGATGCTGTTAGCTAGAATTGCCAACCCCAGGTAGTAGGAGATAAAGATGAGGTATTTAAAATCAATGAGTACAACAATTAGAATCAAATCTGCTGCAAGTTTATCTAATAGCTGTAGAAGTATTTGAATTTAAATTATGTGAACCGGTGTGATCTGAATTTTAAGAATGAGAGCATTTATCTGAGATGGAAGCATGAATTCAAAGTGGTTAAACATGATGATAAAGCTAAGATCACAACCAACACCAGATTGCAGTCCATACAAAAATATTAGAGTTTATCATTATCTTTTCATATTTGTAATTATCACATTCTGTAAAAATAAACATCAGGTGTATATTGATATATTTATAACTACAAGCATGGACAACTAACAATTCAAGCTGCCATTTACGGCAAACACTACTTTTTACAAAACTGACACGAAATTTTAATTGATGCCTGTGAATGTGACAGCATCTTATTTAGCCACATAAACAATTTGCAAACCATAAGGGACTCATAATTTGGCAACGCATAAACAAGTGAAAGGCTGTTTTCAATTCAAAACCACAAATATTTTACAGTGAAATTGACGGAGCCTAAATATAAATTAGAGACATACATATCTAGTTTTTCTTAAATGGTTAAATTTTCATAGATGCATTTTGAGGCTATCATTGAATTTAGACTTTACATGATAACACAGGGCATTTGAGAAAATTGGTCAAATTTGATATTTGTTAGCATATATATATATATATATATATGCTAGAGAGAGATCGCAAGGGACAGAACTCGCTGAGAGAGATAGAGAAAAATTGCCGCTGCGAAGGCCAGCAGAGATCAACCAAAACAGGAGAAAGAGTCACTAGAAGGACAAAGTTGGTGGAGACAGGCGCTCACCATTCAACGCCACCTCGTTCGTTCCACCGCCAAGTGCATGCAAACCGAATTGGGTTAGATTGGCTTCTAACTTCAATTTTTTTTTTTTGTTCTTTTCTTATTCTGATTCAAATTTGTTGTTACCATTTGATTACTTTTATGTTTTGTGCTCTGATTATATGTCTTCGTTGAGACATTTGAGAGAGAAACAGATGTCCTTTGTCCTGGAGAAGAAACTAATATCTTCCATATATGACGTTATTATGTCATATTTAAATAAGAACGTTTGAATACAAAACGTTTAGAATGGAAAGTGTATATTTGTAATAGCCAAATATGCTGGCAATTATGGCATTAATATCACGTTAATATTTATAAATTTCCTAATTAAAACCATTGACAAAAACTATTCAAATTTTGAATTATATTTGAATTTCAAAATTTAGTAATCAACGTATCTGACATTAAGGGATAATTGATACACATAAATGAGTATCAAAATAAGTATAATATTTTTTATTAAAATATCCAACAGATTGTAAGATAAGCTAATATGTGATCAGGGTGTGCAAGAATATTTTTAGGAGTAAAATAAATTAGTAAAGCAATATATGTGTGTGTGTGTGGGTGTGTGTGTGTGCAACCACCCCTATTCTTGCAATGGGAAGCGCCTAGAAAAAACCTATGTTCTCAATTCATGCTCACTAGTGATCAAGATCCTTTGCTCCTGTAGGACTGAGCTCAGTAAATAGGTTGTCATCATAATCACGATGAGGTAGAAGACGTTAACTCAAGCTTATGAAGTTTACTGAAAATTGATTTCATTAATCTGAATAAAATAGATACAATTACAGGTATTTATAGTATCACTAAGCAACTAAACCAGAGCCAAAAACTGACTAATCTGATCTAACAAACTTCTTAACCAACTAACAGAAATGTACAACTAATCAGTCACGTGTAAAACACATACTCACTAACTAACACTATACTACACGCAGCTTTATACTTTAAACTACTTGTCGTTGATCTCTGCTTCAGGTCTACAGCTACTTGAACTTGTGGACTCTTGTGATTCACTCAGCTGCTCTGATTTCTTGGACTTCTGATAAAGCTGCTCACCTATCCATTTTTTTCATAAAAAAAGAAAAAGAAATAGATTGAGTTGTGGAAATGATTTGGCAAACCCACACCAAGATAGGAAGATGGATCTTAAAAAAATAAAAGAAGAAGAAGAGAATTACAAAATACAAGGTGTTAGTTTTGTAATACTAGTGGTTCCATTCCTGCAAGGCTCTATGAAACTGTGTACTAAAATTTAAGAGTCGGAAAATACCAGTTCATGCCCACCAATGGTTAATGGTTAGGCCCTTCTCACCTGAATACTAAATTTGTTCTAACCTCCATCCACAAATTCACGTGAGGCTGGCTTCTTTTTAATATCCTAAATACATCTTGGGAAGTGGGAACGAAAACAATACAACAGAGAATAGAGGTCCGGGGGAACACTGTTAACTTGTAAGATGTTCACACTGTCTATTACACTCAAAAATTTGGAAGTTTTAGGTCTATTTTATCACACTATCCATTAATAAAATTTTCGGTTTAATGTTTTAAAATTCTCATCATTATATTATATGTTTTTTATATTCTTAATATATATATATATATCAAGTTTTGTGTGAATCAATCTCATTTATTATTCTATTTAGAAGTTCATCATTTATACAAAATTTTAAATACAAAAATTTGAAGTTTAAATATTTAATGAATAACATAATTTTTTTTTATTATTGAAATTTCAACTTATCGCGTCCACTTCTGATAATAGTTATTTTATCATTATATTAAGACACTAATCAGTTTTTTGTGTAGGCACGGATTGAACTTCAAATCTCTTATTCAACCATCAAAGACTTTACCAATTGAGCTAACTGAAACTCATAATTATTGATCTAAAATTACCTTAAAATTTTAGAAGCTTGTAAAGTATAAAAAGAAAATTTAATCCAACAATATAAAAAAAAAAAAAAAAAAATTAAGCATTATAACATAGCTTATAGTTACATACTTACATTAACTAGAACTCATCAACACACACATATATAATAGTGGATGAACCTAGATAAATAGAACCAAACAACTAGCATGGAAACCTAGCAGAAACAAATACTAAAAACAACAACAACAACGACATGAGAGAGAGAGAGAGAAAGAGAGAGAGAGATTTATTATACTGTAGAAGAAAATGAAATGGGCATTCTGGCAAGTTCTTCTAAATGTAGTTCATATTCTCCATTTTATTTTCTTTAATGTTTAACGTTTGTAAATGTCATAGAGTTTTAATATTAATACACACACGTCTCTTGCGCTTTGTCCGCTAATACTAACATTATGATAAAACCAACATTTTTTCCTGTTATATTATGTTGACTAGAACCTCCATACTTACATTATCACATAACATGTCAAATGCCTTATTATGAATCGTAAGCTTCATTGTCACTGAACAGAACCTAGTGCCTACTTTACGTACATTCTCTTAATGATTCTTCGTCAGATCCTAAACCAGTCAATTTTATGAACTTTAATTCACTCAAATACGTACCTATACCATTATATCTAAATAATAAAAAATAGCATCGACTGGGGCTAGCCAAATCCACATGGAGGAGATGTAGTTCCAACCCTATCTCAACTCCTAATTAAATACTTTTGCAAATGGTTATTTAACTGTATAAAGTATAAACAATGGACAAAATTTGGCTCAAAACATATTTGAAACTATATTTTTTAACTCACGATTTATAAGACTACTTATATGTATTATTTAAACAAATCACATAATTTATAAAGAATTCATGTAACTAAAACTACAAATGAATAGTTTCTTCAATCGCCACATATCAGGGGCGGCTCTACATAGAGTTTAGGGTGGTCACAAGACCACCTTGACCTGGAAAAAAAATACAATTATTATGTATAAATTTTAAAAATTTATAATTTTTTTTATCTTTAAAAAAATTTTGTGACCACCCTAAATTTTTTTAGGCCGAACGTAATTAAATTTTGGACAAAATTTGGCAACAAGCATGGCTATAGACTAAGGCTACAACTCTATTCATTATTTTTTTTTTTTATTGAATGTGAATTTTAACAAATCCACAATTTAATCACATTTTTTTTATAAATCCTCCATACTTGCAACATTTCAAGAAGATAAAAGATCAATAGCTATATCGTCAATCAAATATTTAAATTTCGAGTTTTTGTAGTCTAAAATTATACATAAAAAATAATTTATGGATCGAATAGCAAATAACATTTGATTGGCATGAAATTTTAACATGTTTTAAGAATATAGAGAACATGCAATTCATCGATTAGATTTTCAAAATATATAATAATGTTAATTCATATAGTGAGAGTGACTACAACAAAGTTTGTAGCCAAATTTTGTTCTTAAATTTTGGTTCCCTTAACAATATATATGTCCTTACAAATAAAAAGAAAAAGTTCAAGAAAAATTTTATTCAACTAACTTTTGAAGAGATGTAGTTTGCAACATTGATAATGAGACTATTATGTAACGATTTTAAAATTTTTAAAAAAAAAATTGTAGAAGGAAATTGTAAGATTTTATGTATTTGTGTGTGTGTGTGTTTGTCAAAGTATGAAATTATCTTTTTCTTAGATTTTGTATAATTTAAATTTCTTAATGACTACCCTCAAAAAAATTCATGGAGCTACCACTGCCACATATTGCAAGATAACCCCAAGCATGTTTGGAGTTAAACTTTTTCCCTTTTCTAATATGTATGTATAATCTATACATCTAAAATCAACATAAATTTTAACTACCTTTGGATTAGTTCTTTAGTGAAAAATGTTACATATTAAGAAGCAACAAATATACAATTATGAATTAAAAAACACACACTTTTCTAAGATAAAAATATAACTATCAACAATTCATTAGTTTCCACTCAAAAAATCATTGTAATTGTGTGTTTATATATATATATATATATATTCAAAATTTGTTGTAACTGTGTGTGTATATATATTACAACTTGTCTTTATATTTTGGGTTTTGTTAATACGCATACCTTAAGCACTCATTAAGAAGACTTCAAAGGTCTCACCTACAGTGAAAACATCTAAAGTTAATTAATAAAAATCTAGATTGAAATTGGTTTTGACTTCTTCTAAAAGTGGTTTCGACTCTATCATTAAATTCTACCTTAGAAGGTGCCATTTGACACCCAGGACTCTTTACAAAATACAGTATATATATAAAAACATTACGTAACATTAAGTGCATCAATTTGTTCTCTTAGTTATAAGTACACTCCCAAATCTTAGTTTATTTGTTGAAAGTTTATTTATTAAAAATTTGTCCACAATGCACAACTTGTCTTTATTTTTTGGTATTTATTAATAGGTTCCTTAGGCACTCATTAAGGAGACTTCAAGGGGTCTCACCTACATCGAAAAATAGCAAAAGTTCATTAAAATTTGGGAAATGTTAACCAATATCCTAAGGGTATTGGTTTAGAAACTATTTTTAGAAACATTTATTCGAGATTAATAAAACAATAAATATTGTTAACAGCTTTTTATATATCCTATAAAAGTGGTGTTAAAACTTTTCTATTATGATTTATTAACAATTGCTCTAAAGACATCCGTTAATATGACCCTAAAAATTTAGATTGAAAATTGTTTGACTTCTTATAAAAGTGGTTTCGACTCCATTATTAAATTCTACCTTAATAGGTGCCTTTTGATACCCAAGACTCTTTGTATATGATGATGGGAATGTAATCCAGAACCATGACTGGGGTTTCGGTAAGTCCTTATAGGGTTGAAAACCAACCAAAATTCATCTACGTATTATTGTAACACTTGCTGATGTACCTCATAGTTGGGTGTACCTTCCTCAGGTGTCAAATGTGATGTTGTACACCTGAGAATGAATGAATTGTGTGTGATATAGCGGAATAAGCCATTGCTCTATTCCCAACTCAAATCTATAAAGGACTTTAAGGAGAGAAAATGGGAGCCCTATACCATACATTCTGCTGCCTGGGACGACTGCACGTTACATCATAGCAGCACGTCCAAATGAAGGCGGAAACCCCTTGTATAGGTTGGGTGTTTCTGTGCACCCGACATCTTGCAAGAAAGGGCCCCTTACTATAGAACAAAGCAACGAATTGAGCTTTAGAAAGCCGTTTCGCGTTAGGCATCCGTTTTCTTGCTCGTTAGCACTTTACTAATATAATAGAAAGGGGCAAGCCAAAACCTACTCCTAGTAAGTTGCTAGATCGAAGTAGAACATTCTCCATCCGCTCTCTTTTTAACATTAAATGCACCTACTTCTGTTCTTAGTAAGTATACTCCAAAACCTTTAGGGCACGTTTGATACATTAAATAAGGATTATATTAGGAACAGTAGTTTTATATATTTGTACTACTATTTAAGAGGTTTCTCCAGTTTGGAATGAACATTTCGTTAGTTCAAAAAACCCTAAACTCTAAGTTCAAGCAGAGACAAAACTAAAGGACAACCTAGTGTGTATTTGGCAAAAATTAAAAAGCCAGCTTATTTTACTATTCAGCTTATTTAATTTTACTACTATTCATAGATTCTACTGCACTTTTTGGTACTATTCATGGGTCTTACTGTACTATTTCAGCTAACTTTTACCTTTATCTACAGTAGTTGCAGCAAAAAGTTTTCAGTTTCAGCAAAATAAACAAATTTCAAACAGACCCCTAATAAAAATACATTTCTAACTCCTACATAAAATATTGCCTACGAAACAAAACCACTATCACATTGGTTTTTAAACTGAGTATTTAGAATTTAGAATTGCTCCAACTCCCCTATATTTCTCCAATCACTCAAACACATTTTTGCTTTTTTTTTTTTTTTCTTTAACAAGATTTACCATTTATTTATAATTTTCCGGCTTCCCAATCATACATTTTTTTTTTCTTTAATGTCTTTTTCTTTATTTTGAATTTGAAGGAAAAAAAACTCACTAACTAGAAAACTATTACTATAACTGTAAGGGCTATTTTTGTCTCCTAGGCTCAAAAGGTAAAAGGATTAAAGCCCAAAGAGCTCAATATAAAGAATTTGTAAAGAGTGGGCTAAAAACTAAGTTTCAATGGGTTGGACAACGCTTATAATGAATTAAATATTGAAATAAAACAAATAAAAACAAGTTTTATGTGAAGAAATCCTTCCTCGGCAAAGTCCGAGGAGAGTAGTTCTTGAGTATATTCATTTTAGACTTGATTATAATTACAGTTCTTAGTGCTACAATTTTTTTTTTCTTTCTATAGATTCTCCGCTGATCCCCTTATAATTGGGGTCTTTCTTCTTTATATTACCCTGTTTGCTTTATCTCCACCCTCCACATGTAGATCAAGCTCCTAACTTTTATCCTTGTCCCATCAACACCTTCCTAAAGTCTTTGGGAATATCTGTAAAGCTGAATATTACTGTTCAGGTATCACCTCCATATTAATGCGGCCAGAGAGTTAGCTGCAGAGCTTTTAATGCGATGGTAGTAGCTTTCTCTTTGGTATTTCTTAGCTTCCCTCTGTCCTATTCTCTCATGATGTTTATCCTTACCAATAGAATCGTCTGGAGCGTAGCTCCTAATGGTAGACTAAATCTTCTGACCTTTGCTTTGCTTGGTTGAGGAGGCATTTCTCCTCGGACAACCTTACCAAACCTTTATGGCCATGATCCTGTCATAACTCACTGATTGGTACCTTTCTGTTAAAGCCTACCTGTCCTCAGACTGCTAAATGTCCTCGGACAAGGCCCACGGCCCAATATACACTCTGGGCCCTTCATCCCTACAATAACTTATCATCCATATCCCTTAAATTTAGGCACTACCACGTATTCTTGGTTTTTTTTTTTTTTTTTTTTTTTTTTTTGAATTGCAAGTAGCTGTAAAAACAAAACATAAATAAATGTCCTCTCTCCCCCTCCCTCTCTTTCTCTTTGAGGCATAAGCAGATGAAATTTTCTTATTACATATTATTTTTATGTTTTCTTGCTTACATATTTGTACGTTTGTCTTTACTTTACACAAGTTTATAATTCTAAAAAGATTTTCTTTTCTTTTGATGGTTGATCACAATTTGGTCTAGACACCATTAATTCTATTTAGGCTTTCAAACTTGAAAGTTGAAACATTGTTCTATACTACTTGGTGTATATTTAAAATGATCATTTTGTATATACAAATGCAAAAAAAAAAAAAAAAAAAAACAACCAACGCAATGTAGAAATACAAATAATTGGTATATATTTCAAATTAATGGTCATTTTGTATATAGAAATACAAAAAAGAAATAAAAAAAAAAAAGAAAAAAAGAACAACCAATGCAATGTAGGAATACAAATAGTTTTTTTTTTTTTAAAAAAAAAAAAAATTTAAAAAGAGCCTCTAAATTCATAATAATCATGTATAAGGAATAATTATATTTTTGGAAATATATTAATTTTAAAACCTTTTTTTTTTTTTTTTTGAGAAGGAAAGTAAACAGACAGCACACACACATACACAGAATGGGGACAAAGTCATAGTATCACACAACTTACCCCTTACAAAAGCCGGTAACTCTTGTAAGGTGTAGTAAGAAGGCTTTATACCCACATCATCGCTTAAAACCTATTACATGAACTATGGGATAGCTATTACAAGTTTACAACTATTTTAAAAAAGGAATAGTCACATTCCTTAATTTAAAGAATAATTATTCTTATTCTTATGTAATAACTAATCTATGTAATAAAAATGAGATCGAGTAAGTTCTATATTTATATAGATTTATTAGAACTTGTTTAAATATAAATCATAGATTTTATAGATATAATTAGATAATACTCAAAGTGCTGCTAATTAGTATGTAAATGATTGAATCACTTTTTACACATAAATAACTGTTTCATTAAATGATCACAGCATGCAAAATATACTCTTATTTATTTGTTGAAAGTTTGTAACATGAAAAGATATACAAATAATGTAATCACATGTTGGAATCTTATTCTCTGTTTTTTTTTTTTGTTTTTTTTTATACGCATGTTGGTTTTTTGAAAGAAAAAAGAATTGTAATTATCTTTGAGTTACCTCAACTGTTAAAATATTTTGTAAACGCGTATCGCGCTGTTCATGAAAATACGCCCCCTTAAGAATAGTAGAAGGCGTTACTAGTCGAGCAGAAGCCGGGGTGGAAAAGAAGACCAAACCTGAAAAGAGGGGACACGTGTAAGACGCCCGCTTAACCTGAAACCGTAATACTGCTATAGCTGCCAGCGTCACCTTCCTTTGTTGTCCTCTCAGTATTATGACAGATATATCTGTCTATATATGCATGCAAAAGTCTAGCTGTGTTTAGCATAGCCGTTTCAAGATCATGAATCATGATTCCCTTGCTTTCAACCATCCCAATCCCAACTCCATTGAAGCTTTGTACCTTTCTCTGCCCGAAAATCCTCACCTTTTTCCTCCTCCTTATCCAGCAAGCCTCTTTAGTCTTTCATGAATCATATACCCTACTAGGCTACTTGTACTAGCTATATGCATAGAAGAAGTGTTTTTGACTTAATGGCATGCACTTAAGGCACATCATTTTATACATCACGAGGTTGGTCATCACCCATTAGTCATAATCATTACCACAATATATATATATATATATATTATAAATTATTGAATCAAGATATTAATCGATTTTTTTATGTAACAGGTGTCAAACTCTAAAATTATTACTTGACAACAAATGAATTTTACCAGTTGAACTACAAAATGAAAAGAGAGGCACTTTTTTTTTTTTAAGGTAAGTCTTCACGCTATATGTATAGATTTTGTTAATCATATTTGAAGAGTATAAGTTAAAGTGTATTTAATATTTTTTTAGAGAGTTTCAACTTATAGTGTCTATTTTTTATGATAACTTTTTATCATTAAATCAAGATATTAATTAATTTTTGATGTAAATAGAGATTAAATCCTAGTTTTCTTATATAATTTTATATATTTTTAAGAAATAAAGTCAAACTGTGTATAAATATTAAAACAAATCAATTAGATTTATGTGCGTTCTCAAAAGTATGCATCAATGATTACATCTCATAACTATTTATTATTAATTTTTCATTTGCAGTCTTATTACACTCTTTAAAAAGTTGAAATATATGGGGATTGAGAGGTTGAAATATATGGGATTGAGGGTGATGATTGAAGCATTCAAATTTCATAATCACTGGACCCTTCTCTTTCAAGCCTTAATCCAATTAAATCAACCTAACTCCTATATGCCGAAAGCTTTGTTAGATCACACAGTTTCTTTTTTAAATTTTTTGATAGACCCCACTGCTTCCATACCATCCAATGTAAAACCTCATTCACTACTTAAGTAGAGCAAACAACTTCACTAACATCATATCAGACTTAAAAGGCATCACTCATCGTCAGAGATTCTCCTAGATTGATATCAATCTCTTTAAATGGAGACCTCAGCACAAGGCCCACAACAGCAAATTCTCTCAAAAACCTTTACCGACAACACCCTCACCACTCCCTCAAGTCTCAACAACAACAACAACAAGAAGTTTGAGGCCAAAGAAGAAGAGCAACAAGATTCATTATCACTGGCAGTCATGATGAACAATTCGAACCAACAGCATATTGAAGACCACAAATCCAAGACAAACAAGAACTATCTTCTCCTTTTGGTGGTGAACTATGTGTGCCTTTTTTTGGGTTCAACCTCTTCAACTTTGCTCTCAAAGTTCTATTTCAATCACAAAGGCTCAAGCAGGTGGGTGTCTACATGTGTTCAAACTGGTGGCTTTCCTCTCCTTATCATTCCTATTTACCTCCCTTATTTCCTCAAATGCACAGAGAGAAAACCCTTTACTCACTTCACTAAAAAGCTCTTAATCTTATCAGTTTTCGTAGGCATCATGTTAGGCATAAACAACCTTCTTTTCTCATGGGGAAATTCCTATTTGCCAGTATCAACCTCATCACTCTTATTGTCTTCTCAGTTGGTTTTCAATCTCATACTCTCAGTTTTGATTGTCAAGCAAAAAGTCACATTCTCAAACCTCAATTGTGTGATTCTCTTAACCCTGAGTTCTGTGCTCTTAGCCTTGGCTTCTAGCAATGACAAACCAACCAATATATCTCGTGCCAAATATTTCATAGGCTTTTTTTGTACAATAGGTGCTGGATTGTTATTTGCTCTCTATCTTCCTGTCATGGAGAAGATTTACAAGAAGGTTTATTGTTACCAAATGGTGATGGAAATGCAACTACTGATGCAAGTGGTAGCCACAATATTAGCTTGTATAGGGATGGCACTTGATGGTGGATTTTCAGAAATGATGAAAGAAAGCCGAGAATTGTTTGATAAGGGACCTACTTGGTATTGGGTCACAGTTTTTTCCAATGTAATCTCTTGGCAACTATGCTTTATGGGCACAGCAGGAATGGTGTTCTTGACCTCTTCTTTAACAGGAGGGATTTGCATGACAGCCTTGTTGGCCATCAACGTTTTGGGAGGGGTATTGGTGTATAAGGATGAGTTTGGTGGTATGAAAGTGGTGTCCACTGCACTTTGTTGTTGGGGGTTTTGTTCCTATGTGTATGGTTTGTACGTTAAGATGAAGGAAGAAGGAAAGGAAAAGAAAGAGGTGGAGAAAAGTATTCATGTAAGAGAGATGGTTCATATGGTCAATGATATTCCTTGATAATGATAATAATGTAGAATGAAAATCATCTTGTGGTAGCTTTGATAATAATAGATTGTAGAATGAATATCCTATGTTTTCCTCTTAATGTTCTACTTTAAACCTTTTCAATTGCAACTTATCACATATTTAATTTTTTCTTATAAAGTAACTAAAGTTAAAATGAAAATAAATCAAAGTATAACTTTTTTTTAGGGATAATTTCAACCTATGAGTTCTTGATAATTGCTTTTTATCGTTAGAGTAGAATACCGATTGATTTTTTGGTATAGACTAGGTTTAAACCCATATTTCTTATTTGATGATATGAAATTTTATCAGTTAAGTTAACTAAAATCTATATATGCATAACATGACGTAATTGGTAGAGTAAAAATAAAAAAGTTTAGGACTATACACTTGCTCTCACACTTTAACACAACTAAGAAATATAGAAAGCAGTAATTGGATTACTATGCACTAAATATTAGTGATAAATTCATAAGTAAGTGATGAAATTCAACCATACATTAACAAATATGCAAATTGTGTTAAAATGTGCTTAAAAATGTGTGTCCATAAAAGAAAAAAATTGAATACTACAGGTGAAATAAAGAAAAAAAAATTTTCTCAATAATTTATGATTTTACCGGAGACAAAAGGTCAATTCAAGCATATCATTGTACGACACCATGACTAAATGGAGTAATTCCAGTCTGCGGATTTGAAAGTTCTAAATTATTACCATGATCGATAAACCTCTTTTTCATTATAATTATCATTATCATCTTTGTCCTTATTGAGTTTAATTAAATGAGTGAAAGAAATTAGACACCCATAAGCATAAAGGTGGAGATTATTTTTGAAGTTGACTTTATACACAACTCCAATTTAGTCTCAAAAGTTGGATAAAAATTAAAAAACAAAAAAGTCTAACTACAGCCACAGGATCTCTAAAATCTTGAAACTAAATTCAATTTAGTAAAAGTAAAATATTAAAAAAATGGAACATTTTGGGGTTGTTTGGTGAGTGTTTTCAAATAATTATTTTTAGTTTTTAAACAACATTTTTCGTATTTTAACGCACTTTTTCACCTACACGTATTTTTATAAATATTTACAAATAATAATTTTTAATTTTTAAACACATATACCAAACGGACCCTTAACTTTTTAGATACAAATGATAAAATAAATTTCATAACATTTGAGACGGTAGGTATCGTAAATAATGGAATTTGTTGTGCATCTAGACTGCTTACAATTTAGATATAAATGTCAACCTGTATCAATAGGTAACGTTAAACTTGCCTACTAAACCTAGACTTTTATTCCACTTAGATTCTTAATTTGATTCCATATTCTGGAACCATTATAATCAGGTAGGGATTTGATATAATTAATCTTTTTTTTTTTTGAGGGGGCGATATAATTAATCTTAATTTAGGAATAGCGTAATAATTTTTTGCCCACTATGCCTCGTTGTAGAGTTTTTGTTTTTGTTTTTGCCTACACTTTATTAGATGCTTAGCTACCTACCACCGGAAAAAAAATAAAAAATAAAAAATTTCGGAGGTTCAAAAGAGATAGCCTAGTGATAATGATATCTCTTATTATGCTTCATATTTATGATTCGAACCTTGCCTCCTTTCTTCATACTATTTATCTTAAAACAAGTATTGTTTTATCATAAATTGATAAATTAAAGTTTAAAATATGTTTTAATAACCTCATCTCACAAATAATAACCATATGCAAAGCCAATATATACCTAACTAGGCTTGCAGATAATATGATTGTACACGTCTTCTTCTAGATTTGTGATGATAGTTGACACTTGACATATTTTTCTTTAATCCCATTCATGGTGGATTATATAAGGGAGATCCATCAGAACTTTTATGGGTTGCCAAATCATATCCAACTTTTACATGAACCTTCTTTATAAAATTTGGATATAAGAAATCAATTTAATCAAGCATTTGAAAAGTGAAAAGTTGAGCCTATTATGTATATTTTTATGAGAAAAAAAAAATTGTGTACATAGTAGTACATACTATATATGCAATTGTATGCCATCATGTCCTCATTATTTAACACTAAAGTGATAACTATAATGGAAGGAGCACAATGGTTGAAAACATAGGATTCGTTAGAAAACGAAATCATTTAGTTTTATATGTATAAGAAAAGTTCCTCTCAAAATGTGGAACTTCATATTACTAGGTAGAGAAGCTTTTATCATTGAGTTGATATTAAAAAGAACGAATTAAAAGAAAAAGAGGATAATGTAAGGACCTATTAATGAACATATATATTGGTAAATGTAACACATTTTAGGACTGACATTGTCCATCTTAGGGCAAAATTTTGCCAAATAGTAGATTTTTAGAAAAAATTGTATTTTTTTTTTTTTTGGGTCCATGTCAGACTTCACGCAAGAGGAAATTGAGTTTGAATGGGTTGGAACTCAAGTTTGTTAAACTCGATTTCCAAAAACAATCCAACTTACTAAAATATTTCATCCGCATGTCATGCACCAAAATTTTTTCTAAAAATCTACTATTTGGCAAATTTTGCCTCCATCTTAGTATGGAATAAATAACTTTATATTATATATGTATTGAAGAATATTGATTAATGTGCAAAGTAATATAGGCAATGAAAGATCACTAATGATTAGATACATAACAGTGTAATGCAAAGACAAAGAAGAAAAGCACGTGAAATCACACAGAAATTAACAATTCATGGTGGGAGATGTACTTTTTGATCACAAAACCGAAGCTTTGGTTTCTCTGCGTGCATGAAAATGAATTCTTGTTGGAGAACTTGGCTTTCTAGGGGTTCCACTTGCGATAAAACAAATGTTCAATACTACAAGTTATAACAATCTCCCCCATACTAAGAAACAGTATTTCACTGTGTCAGACTAAAGCAATGGTTTAAAAATATATGTGCTTGAAAGAAATTAAACAAATCATTCATAATCTGTTTCCATTTGCCTTTTTCTAATAAAAAGAATCACAAGAACCAATGTAGTTGTTCCACTCTGCGGCCTTTTTTTTGTCAATCTTTTTGTGATTTCCCTAGAAAAAAAGATAAGCGAGCTGTCATGATTTCCTTCAAAACATAAATAGTACAAAGAAAAACCATAAAATATTTAAGATATGAAAGAAAGCAAGTAGCTTGTCGTCTATCGTGCAAAGAAAGGTTTTTCTTTATGCACATTTTGTTTTCTACTTTCCTTGCACGTAGTTCTTTTTCAAATTGAATTAGCCCAAATTAATTAACGATAATGTAGCTTTACAACATGGTGTGTCCTTATCCTTGTCTCTCTAATGCTTTTTAAGCTATTATAAACTCATTTGAAAGGCCACTTTGGTTGTTATAAGGACTTAGATCCCTTTTATGGTGGATCACACTGTAGAAATAACAACTACAAATAGATATATCATAGGCCAAGGACAAACAAAATATTGCAGGGTGCGGAAAGATATATTTCAATGAACAATACAAGAAAAAATAATAATAAGCAACTTCCAAATTAATGGGACTTTTATCTCCTTTTCATCTTTGTAGATTGCAGTCTTGTAGTTGGCTTGATGTTAAACATAAAAAGGGATCTTAGTCTTAGAGATGCTGTAAAAAAAATATTGGTTTAAGTAGTTCACAACTCAAATGTTTAAAATTCTCACCTAATCCTTTTTTTTTTAATTTAAAAAAATCATTAAATTTCTTTAAGCTTGTAATTCCAAAATTGAGCTAGGAATTAGAGACAAATTTGGTGACACTAACTCAAAGTTGTTAGGATCTTAGTGTTGGCAAATTCTGTGCCAAATTTCTATGTATTTTCATGCTATTATTTTTAATGCATTTTGAACATTTGTGGGTTATATTGTATGTGATTGAAAGATGAAAGTGAAAGTGCTTTCATAGGAATCTCGGTTGAGCAAGTTTGGTATGACACGCAAATTATCAAGCAAGAGACAGCTTTTAAAATTTTATTACCAGCAATCTTGTTGGATTCTTGCCTAATTATTAATCTAGCGAGATTGCAAACTTGAGAGAATTTAGTTTCTCTCGTTCTCTATTGACTATTTTATCCATCCAATTAACCCTCTCATATAGTCATCTAATCCCACAAAATACAACACCCACTTCTTAGATTGAAGAGCTAAGAGCTACCAATTTTTTTAGGAGAAAAATATTTCTTTAGAGCCTAGCCTGTAATTTGGTGTCGAAGCATGTTAAATTCTTTAAAGCCTCCAATTACATATTAGCAAGTATTACATTATTATTATTATTATTATTTGGTGGGGGGAGGGGGAGGATCGGGGAAAAGAAAAAGGGAAATAAGAAAAAAAGAGAGAGATTATAATGACATCCTAATTAAGATTTTTAACTGAATTACAGATAAGATTGAACCTTTTTTGTTTTCTTTAATAGCTGACAATTAATTATTTCTCATAGGGTGTCTGTTTCTTTGCTTTAGGCCTAATCTTTACACTCAGGTCCTAGTACACAAAGCTACACTTCTTTTGCTTTATAAATTATATTAATTTTTCTTTTAAACCCAAACCAATGAAATCTTTGAGCTTTAGCTATTAAATTAAGACTTATTAGAAGGGAATGGGGACACCGTTGTCCGCCATTGTATCCACTTTTAATTATGAACAAATACTAGAAGCCAATGATGATAAAAAGGTCAACCAAAGCAAACTTGTCCATTTTATTAATTTTAGCAATTATGCGCATGCAAAGTGATGTGTGCACATTAATAGCATTACAAAATTTTTACTTAAAATTAACTATATATATGTACACCATGAAAAGCAAGATACACAATTAATTATTTTAAACAAAGAGGGAGATATAGAGAGAGAGAAGGATGTGAATATTGTACTTTGCAAGAGTTCAAAAGATTATTGTTATTAAGTACTTAATAAGTTGATGACAATAATTAAAAGGAGAGTGGGATGGAGTAATTAACTAGCAATTACTATAGAATTAGCAAATAGTTTTTTTTTTCGAGGGAATAATTAGCAAATGGTTAAATCTGATTATATGAGCACTCTAAAATATCTTATGAATTATGGCTCTTAATCCTTGTTCTGATGATAACAGACAAAAACCACCGGAACCTCACCTATGAGCTAGGATTGATGTATGTATGATTCCAAGAGATCAACCTACCTACCCTCTTCTCACTATTCTTCTTTAATATTTTTCTCTTTTAATTAATGTAAAATATTCCATTATAGTATGCTTCCAAGCAATGATTAACTATTATTCTTAGAAAAAAAAAAAAAAAACTTTAGTTGCATCTTGCATATGAGGGAAAAAAGAAGAAGAAGAAGAAGAAGAAGGAGGAAGAAACAGTCCTCAAATAATGAGTCCAAATCAACTGAGCTTGAGCTCGATTTTGAGTTTAAAATTCCATTTTATATATTATTATGTTAAATAGATTTCATTTTTGAACTTGACTTGCAAAAGTCTTAACGAGCTCAGGTGGTCTTGGGTTTAATTAAATAAACAACTTCAAATTTGTAATCGAATTAAATGCAACCTGATCAAGCTTGACTTCTAAAGTCTAAGAATGATATTTTCTAGTCCCATATATGTTTGTCAAATGTAACAAATAATCTAATTGAGTATTTCTTTTCGAATTATCAAATTTTCAAAGCCTATATATTACTTCTTTTGGAACTATGACAACTTGTTTTTTTACAACCAGTACAATTGAATAGTAAAATTAAAAGGATAAGAACTTTGGAGTCAACACCAAGAGCTAGCTCTAGTCATTATCAAACCAAAAAAAACCCCTCAAAATGCATTTTTTTTAAAATATATTTAATTATCAAAAACTTAAACATATCCAAAAGGAGTTTAATAGTTTGCTTATATAGGTAACCGTAGTTTCAATTGGCGCAATAAGAAACCCTAATTGCTTTATTACGAAAATAATATTACTTCCAAATATTAAAAAACTATTATTGCCTAAAACATAAAAATAAAATAAAATAAAATAAAATTACAATTAACTTGTAAAAATAAATAATACTAAATAAAAATAAAGTCTATCTTTCCGCATCAAGATCCATCAACGAAGATCTGGGGTTTTGGTCATATGGGATGATGATATTCGAAAGCTAGTATATCTGAGCTCAGCTGACACTAGTAATGAATTCCAAATTCAGACATTATTATTGCGTAGTAGTAGAGCTCATTATTACTTTACTGCATGTGTGTTGTGTCCTAACTCCTAAGTTCAGCATAAAGAGTACGTACGTACTTAAAACATGTATGGAGTGGATGCATGAACAAAGAAAAAGATGGATCAGAGTTTGCACTTTGCAGTAAAGCTCAGCAGAACCAATTCCTCCAACAAAAGCCCCAGGCCTCAAACTACTTCTTTATGAGTCTGTGGTTCCCATGGTGCATGATTTTGAGGGGGTGGTTAGGACGAACCCTTGTCAGATATTCTATGAATACTAGCTAGCTAGCTCTTTCTAGTCTCCTCTAGAAAGGTTTGCTTTTTCACACCAGAACTTGGGAATTGCCTATCTTTGAAAAAGGTTTTATGATTCTCAAGCTGGTGAAACGACACTGGGAATAATTCTTTTTTCTATTTTGTGCTATTTTTTTGGGTAAGACAAAGGTATTAGAATAAGAATTCGAACACAATATTTTTCATTTGATATATGGTTCGCTGTGATTGATTTATAATAATGGTCTGTTTGGATATTGCTTATTGCTAAAGACTGAAAACTGAAAACACTGTAATAAAATAATTTTTAAAGATGTGAATAGTATCGTAAGACCCAAAAATGCATGGGTATGCACATTTTGCTAAATTTAGTGGTCCCATGAACAATGCTGTGAGATCCAAAAAACAGCCAAACGCAACTGAAACTTGTAGAAGAAGCATGCACTGTAGCCATGGTGTAAACGAAGACGCAGACGTGGGGCAGATAAACGCAATCCAAACGCTCACTAAATGTGCTGTCGAATATAAATAAGATTGATATTACTCTAACTGGAATAAGTGCCCGTTTGTGTCAGCTTTTAGAAGCTGAAACGCACTTTTTGAAACCAAAAATATAAAAGATGCGTTTGGTAAGTTTTTAAAAGTTGCTATTTTTAAAAAGCTGTGTTTTCATTTGTGAAGGAAAAGCCCAAATCGCGAAAGCAATAAGCGAAAGCGATAAGGAGCTCCATTGCAAAAAAGCGCTGAAGAGAAAATGGAGATAGGAAGAAAGAAAATAAATAAATAAATAAATAAGAGGAAGAAAGAGAGCTCAGTGGAATGTTCTGGAGTTTGGAGGAAGTGGTAAGGAAAAAAAAGAGGAAAGAAGGAAAAAAGGAAAAAAGAAAAGAGTAAGGGTACGTGTGTGGAGGAGAAAAAAAGAGGGAAAAGGAAAAAAGGAAAAAAGAAGGAAATATGGATGAAAAAAAAAAAAGAAATAAGGGAAAAATAAAATTAAAAATTAAAAATTAAAATTGAGAAATGCTATTACAATATTTTCACAATACTTTTACAATAAATTTTAAGTGATAGGTTATTATTAGCTAATATTGGTGAAAAAAAAATTAGAAAGAGAAAAAAAAATAATTTTAATAGTACGTTCAAATTAAAATCAGTATTAATTTATCACCAATGATTTTTTGTGAAAATATTGTAAAAATATTATGAATATAGTTTTTAGAAATGAATGAGAAAAAATTGATTTAAGTATGAAATAAATTCTTTTATATATACATTGTTCTTTTTGGTAATTTATCACTCAAACCACCACTTTTATAAGTGCTAGCCAAACACTCAATTTTTTCAAAAAACACTTTTTAATAGCTTTTACTAAACATTCAGCTTTTTCAAAAAGCTCAGTTTCATACCGCACTTTTTAAAACCTCAACTTTTTCAAAAAGCACAATATCAAAAAGCTAAACCAAACTCACCTTAAACCATGTACAATTGTGAAAAATACTGTAAAAAAAAAAAAGTTTACATTCCTAACATTACTCGATTTATTAAATGGAATCTGTACCATATATACGTTGAAGTGGAAGGAGCTCTTGTGACTTGAAAGAAGGTGCCAAGGAGAGTAGTACCATTAGTACCTTGAAGGACTTTACATACTTTTTGCTGAAAGTACTGTAGATAAAGATGAAAGTTAGCTGAAATAAGATAGTGGAACTCATGAATAGTACCAAAAAGTACAATGAGACCCATAAATAGTAACAAAAATAAGTTAAATAGTAAAATAAGTTGACTTTTTAATTCAGAGTTAAACGCACACTTTATGAGAAAAGTGGCAATTAACAATAACATACCCAACTACTATCACAGAGTTAAGTGCGTTGGTACATTCCTAAATCAAAATTTATAAGTGCTTGGGGCAGAGGGGAGAGTGGGTTGGAGCTGATGACGTGGCAATATATATAGTACGTAAGTATTCTAACAATTTAAAATAATAATAATAATAATAATAACCTATGCACCTAATTAAGGCTAAAATCAACAGTACCCCATTCTATAATTGTCACATAAACTAAGTTCTCTTTCAAGGTACGAAGAGTGGGTGTGGATTAGCCCAATTAATAAATTCTCTTGGCATTATATATAGATTCTATCCGTGCATGGGGCAAGCCTAGCATAATAGAGTGTAGATCAGCCATGGACAAAAGGTGAAACAAAAAACGATAAATGGTGGCAAAATAATTTTGAAACCGAGAGCTATGGCCTATGGTACACAATAAGGAAATAAACATTTAAATCATTAAATTGAAAATTGAGAAGTTTATTGTACATTTTTTTCACTATGTTAATAGGGTAGTTATTAAGCTATTCTTTCTCTTTCCTCTCCCCTTTTCCAATTTCCATTGGTCCAAATATATAGCAAATAAACTCATAAGACATTTTATAGACTTTTTACTTTTGTGATAATAATAATAAAGGAATTCAGGTGAGACAATCCATATATACTTCCATAGTCCCTTTGAGTCCATGTTAAGTATGAAACATATTGGACTCATTAAAAGTGCATTGGGCCATGACCAGCTTGCAGGCTTAATTGCCATACCTATACAAATGTCAAAAGTGTAGCCTATGGTTGGGCTGATTTTTCTAAGAAAAGGTCATGAATATTTGAAGGAAACGCTAGAAAAGTTTGAATGGGCCAAGAATAAAGCTAGTGCGCTAAATGGGCTACGGTAAGTGTGGGCCAAGTGCTTGCTTACGTGTTTGGGGATTATCTGGTGCCATGGGCTACAATAAAAGTCTGGTGCCATGATAATATGAATCTCCACAACTTTTGCTACAACTTCATTATTTATAATTCACCATATAGTGAGTTGCAACAAAATTGTAAAGATTGTTGAGGTAGTAGACTTTTTGGAAAAAGAAAAGAAAGAGAAAATTTGTCTGAACATGTTTGGTTTGTGTTTTCAAAGAACCATTTTCAGTTTTTAAACAACATTACACGTATTTTCACACACTTTTTCACCTATACATATTTTTGCAAATGTTTTTAAACAACAATTTTCAGTTTTTAAATACGTGTACTAAACGGGCCCTTGGTTTTGTTGTTTTGTGTTTTCAAAACTAGTTTTCTAGTGCTTTGAAATTTGTTCCCAAATCTTGTTATCTAGTGATCTCCATCCTAAAAAACTGCTTGGTACTTGTTTGCTATTTCAAAGTTAATAAATCATATTAAGAAAGTTTTAAGTTTTTAACACCACTTTTATGAGAAATATAAAAAATTGTCAAAAAAATTAATTTCTTTATCATTTTCTCATAAAATATTTCTAAAAATAGTTCATAAACTAATACTCTTAGAGCATTCATTAACATTTCCTTTATTTATTTTGCCCAATTCTTCTTCACTTGAAAAAACTACGGAAAAAAAAATCAAAATTATCGACACATCGTCAACCACCACCTCCACCACTGTCAAACCAACAATCTCCTAGCACCATTACCGACACTACAGCAAGAGCTACTATTTATAAGGGCACAATCTAGTTCCTCCACCTACCCTAACTAAGGTACTGTTTGGTATGGGTGCTTTAGAACTGTTGTTTGTTGTTTAAATGCCCAAACACTTGAGCCCCACACTAAGTTCTATGTTTGGTAAAGTGTGTTGTTGAAGTGGTGTTTGAGTTATGTTATCCCAAATATGTTACCGTTTGGTTGAAATACATTGGGCCCACCTAAAGTGACTACACCTCAACGTCTCTTCTCCCCCACGCCATCTGTCCTTTCTGAGTCTCGACCCTCTCTATCCTTCCCAAAGCTCACTTCTTATTTCCCTTTTGCACAACTGCAGTCCCATCACCATAGAGTAACTAACCTTTTATTAACCCTTCATTAGTCCTCACCCACCCACCCAAATCCCTATTACTCATCCTCAACGGTCACCTAAAACATATCATAAATCTGAAATCAAAGTTACCAAACCCTAAATTTACCAAAATTAATCCCAAATCCATACGGCCTGATTCATCTCCTCAATCACTGTATTTACTCTACCAGTCCAGCCACATCTTAATCACTATTTTGGGCAAGATTTTTTCAAACAAGTATTAAACTTTATCTCAAATCAAATTAAGTTCCCTTGCACAACTCATCTACCATTACCATGGTATATTATGGAGTACGCAGACACAGCGTATTCCTCCTTAGCCTTTTTGCCATATTCATCCTCCTCCAATGCAATTCCTTCACCTACAGTAAGTGTTTAATTTTGCTGTTCAATTAAATGTTGAATTTTGCTGTTGCATTTGTTCTTAGTTGCTGTTGAACAATCCTTCACCCACCGTGTTCATATTTGTTCACAATTGCTGTTGATTTTGGACAAGATTTTCCTCCATGCCCATCCAACTAAAGCTAAGTATGGTTTGGAAAATGCGCTTTTTGAAGCACAATAAGGTTTAGGAAAATGGGCTTTTTGGAAATCATTTATAAAGGCTTAAAATGTATATTTGATTTCATATAAATCATTTATAATTATGAATTTTGTTTTCTTTCCCCATGCTGTATGTAACTTGTCTTCATTGCCATTTGTTATACATGTAATAACTTGTTTGAGTTAATTGCTAAATGTGTTGCTCTAGCTGTATTGGAACTTGAAACATAATGCTACAACATGTTTGGTAGAGTTTTTTTTGTGCAAAGGACCATTTTCCTATTCTGCAGTTACTGGTATTGGTGAGGATTAGGTTCAAGTCTGAGAAATCATAAAAGTAATCTAGGAAATCAGAAACCTTGAATTTACTATGAGATTATGTTCACTTTGTGTTGCCTACTATCCATGTTAGTGGATATTTTTTGGTTAAGTGTGTATCTTTTATTAGATGGCTGCATCAACTGACGCTGAGGATTGGAAGTTATGGCCTCCTCCCATTGAGAAGCACTTCATAGATGTTTTGGTTGAAGAAGAAGCCAAAGGGAACATGCCTAGTGGGCAATTTAAAAAATGGATTTGGACAGTTGTCCAAAATGAGTTCAATCAATGAGCCGGAAAAACCTAACACAAAGATCAATTACACCAAAAATATCAATGGTTAAAGCAGAGACACCGAGTTTTTTTCCAGCTAATCAGTCGAACCAGAATGGGATGAGATTTTGTCACTAACATGGTCACAAGTAGTGACAAGGCATGGGCATAGGCAGTAGCGGCGAGTGTTATGGGTTTGCTTAATAATTTCCATGCCATTGATTCATAGTATTCATATAAATAAATACCACATGTGAATAATCTCATATATACCACATGTTGATAAGCCAACACTAGGTGCAAAAAGTTTCATAAAAAGGGGCTAGATCACTATGACCTGCTAGGACAGCTGTTCAACACGGGCACTGCAATTGGATTTCAACAAATTTCCTCCACCCAACCAGCCCCTAACAGCAATGAAAAGCAAGAATTGGATGCCACTTTCCTAACGCATGGAGTACACATTAATGTCAAACTCGATAGTGGAAACAATGTGAAGGAGTTGCCCACCCCAGTTGCAGGGCAAGGCAGCAAACGTGTTGGAAAACAGTCATCTCACTCAGAGACATCAGCAAGGAAGAAAAGGAAATGAGGGCTCATTGAATATATGACCGATGTTATCATGGAGTTCATGGACATATCAAGGAAAAGGTGTAGTAATAAGAAAAGCAATAGTTGAAAGGAAACTGTTGATTATGCACTAGTGGGTGATAGGTTTTCAATGGACAGGGTCGTCACAATTCTTAACAGTATTGAAAATGTAAATGATTATACCACGTTCAAGGTCCTTAACAAACTCCATAAGCCCGATAGTAGGGCCGTTTTCATCATGCTGAGGCCGGATAAAAGAAGGGGCTGGATGGATTTAGTTAGTAGTTTAATGTAGGGGACTTGGTTAAGGAAAGGGGGCGAGTTTGGGCTGCTTTTTGTAGGGTTGCAGCTATTGTTTCTATTCTTATGTAGTGTTATGCTAATTACCACTAGAACCATTTTTTGTTGTATAGGCTATATGGTTTTGTGGGGTGACATTCTAGTTTGCTAAGGAATAATGATCTCACTACATGTGAACTTATTGTTAATGATGGTAGTACATTCTGGTTTGTTAAGGAACCATTTATTTTTATTGTTAAAAACTACTGTTATGCTGATGTTGTTTGTATATTGTTAATGATGGCAGTACATTCTAGTCTGTTAAGGAGTCATGTTATTTATATAGTTAAAAACTACTGTTGTGCTGAGTTTTTTGTAAAAACTTTTTGTTAATGATTATTCCAACATTCTGGTTTGTTAAGGAACCATTATTTTTATTGTTAATAACTACTATTGTGCTAATGTTGTTTGTATAAACATTATGCTATCTTTGCTGCAAATTATGCTATCTTTACTGGTGGATGTTGTTTGTATAAATATTATGCTGTCTGTTAGTACATTTTAAATTAAATATGTTGAAACTCAAAAAAACTGAAGAAGAATAAAGAGATGAGTTAGAATAAAATTTGTTAAAGAAAGAGTTACTTGTATGGAAATTAGATTAAATAAATTAAGAGAAGATTTAAAAAAAAAAAAATTAATAAATAACATGTAGGTTATGTGAAGGGTTGGAAGACTATATATATAGCTATGCTATGGACTAAGTTCATATCAAGAGTGAATGAAAAAAATAGTTAAAAGCAAAGAGTGTTGTCTGAGAGAGTGAATTCAATAATATTCCTAAATACTTGAGAAATTTCAGGCCAAAGAAAGGTGTTCTTCTGGTGGAGTTTTGGGCTTGAACACTTTGTGCAGAAGCTATTCTAGCCATACAACATTTGTTGGGTTGTTGTATCCTGGGGGAGACAAGTCAGAGAAGGTTTGCACCGGTTACAAGTCAGAAGCCGTTCTTGACATACTCTATATCTTTCATAGCTATACCTAATTGATATGCTATGTATGTATGAAGAGACATGCTCTGTGGCATAGGTTAATTGTTTTTTCCTTGTAGCATAAATAGTAGCATACACTATGTACAAAGTTGGCGTTCATATACGGATGTTTACATACAATACAGACATTTACATGAATGACCACAAATTGAGAAAATCATATTCAATAATATTTCAGAGATGAATCTTTTGAGACATGGTGCTACTGATTGAGACATGGTGACTGAAGTTTTTAGATCTGTATGCATGATTGATTTATTTGTAGTAACAACTTATTTAATTTTTTGCTGAACATTTTTTTACTGAAAATGTGCTAAAGTATACTTGTACCTTGAAAAAGTAAAAAGAAAAAAAAAAAAGTAAAGTTTTAAAAACGGTAAATAAAATCTTATAGCTAAAAGTTAAAACTTAAAGTTGATGTCAAACTCAAGTTTAATCAGAAAAGTGATTTAAAACCCATCAAAATAAGAAAAGTGACAAAGTCCCAGCAATATTATATGTTGCTATCATATGGTTTTTTTTTCCCTTAGGTGACATATTTTACTTATTTTTTTCTCTTCACACAAAAACTTTAAAGATATTTTAACGAATGTCTTAAAGTTATTAATTTAGAAAATATTTATAGAAATGTTCTATGGAAAAATGAAAAATAACAATTTAATTTTTTTATAGTTTTTTATATTTCACAAGAAAGTTGTATAAAAGCCATCTTAAAATAATTTATTAACAAATGTCCTAAGAATGGTATTATTTAGATTTTTAAATTTTTTCAAGCATTTTTTTTAAAAAAAAAAATGATGTAAGGAATGAAATGAGGATATCTCATTTTTCTTCCAAATCCCTTCCCCAGTTATCTCCAAAAACTCCACTAACGAATCTTTGTGCCTTGTTGTATTGTTTCTCATGCAAGTTCAGTAAATATGCGATTCATTTAATAAACATTGGGCATTAGTTATGACTTGGTGGGTTCTTAACGCCAGTTTTGAGTCCTATATGTGGTGTGTATATTTTTTGTAATTGTCAGGTCATTTTTTGGTTTGTTTTACAAGAGGGAAAGCTTATGTGAATTATTGTTATTTTTACACTTAATACCAACTCAACATTTTAATTTTGACCTACTTGTTTTGAATTTTTCCCGACTTTGGCTTGTTTTCTATTGAGTCTTTTAACTATAATATGTTTTTAATCAAGTTTCGATCAATCTCATCACTAGCACAAAATCAAGATTTCAATATTTGATAATTTCGTGAAAGACCTTATTGACTCCTTCACTAAAGTTTTTCATACACACATAATTTGATAATATAAAATTGACAACAATCTTTCACTTAATTACATTTGAATCTGCCACTTAGAGCATTCACAGATCAAAATGCTAAAAAGTTATTTTTAGCAACACAAATAACAAAATGAATGTTGTATCGATGGTGCGAAAATGTTCCTTTGCTTGATCTATAAACTATTATACTTCTAGAGAGAATGACATTAATTGTGGTATTAAGGTGTGTGTGTGTATATATATATATATAAACTGTGATAGTTTGCGGTCTTTTGGGAAAAAATTGGTTATGGCTCAAGGCCTTGGTTGTGTAATTGCCTAAGCTAGGCATGGCTCGGCTCCAAGCCAATGAGATCCTCTACCAAGATAGAAGAAATATCTACCATTCATGTGAACTGTTCTTGGGAGAAATCAAAAAATGGGGGTAGCAGTGACTACAAAAGTCCTTCCATTAATTCCATTTTAATACGGAATAAGCTAAGCTTTTATGGACTGTGAAATTAATCATGGAGGAGGAAATAATGCAAGGCACAGAATCAACAGCTTAAATGATATATCCATATTCAAAATGATATGTGGAATTAGTAAGATGCTAATATGTTTAATAAATACAAGAGAAGTTGCTAAACAGGTTTAGGCAAACAGTTTTCAAACATATATATATAGGTAGCAGTAGCAAAATACAATAGGCTGCTATGTCAAGAAACCCTACAGAACCACATTATAAAATGGTCCCCTGTATCCAAGTCAATTTGATAACGATTCATACATAATACACAAATATGCGTAGAAAGGAAAGACAAAGTGGGCCGCATATCACTTTCTTTTACACTGTTGGCATAGTGAGTAGTAGTGCAATAGCCGTGCATAGCAAGTACCATCCAACGAACATAATTTCACCATTCTTTTAGTCTTAACAGTGGGTTGGACTGTCTCATGCATGGCCTTCAATTCCTCTCGCAATACACACAGCTCTATTTGTAGTTGCTGGAAATCCTCTGTATATGATAATGACATCTTCAGTGGAATACACCATTCAAAAAAAACCACATTGATCCCTTGAGCAACATTGGTAAAGCTTGTATTGATTCTCATTTCGCTTATCCAAAATCCCCATGCTTATTCTCAAGCCACACAAACAATTTGCAATTTGGAACCTAAGCTTGTCGTCAATATCATTACACATTGCTTTCGACATTTGCAAATGAAACCAAAGAATATTGAATTCACTGTTCCTTCAATGTAATTTGCACAAAGACGCGAGTTCAGTATCAAGTTCAACATCATCATATTGTAATATGTATTATATAAAAGACTTTTGTTCAAAACAAGCAACAATGTAATACGCATGTCCACTGCAAAAAGATCATTTTTGAATCCATCATTATCACCAAAAGATTTTATAGTTGCTCATGTACAAATAAAATATTACTCTTGTTACTTCTCTTGTTTAGAATTATCACAAAACCAACTTGTTTTACCTTGCTTAGGGTGAGTCTTCACCTGAAAATAAACTCTTAAGGATTGTGGAGTAACTCCTCAAGAACTATTTACTCTAAAGCCTTGTGGGAGTAATATTGGATTAGGTGTTGATCCTATTAGTTTATACACTATATACTGTTTAGACTCCAAATAGCATCTGTTCTTACTTTCCATGATGTTTATTGCAGATAATAATGGACTGCTTTCAAGTCTCAAAGTCACCTTAATTTAAGTCAGACATTATTAGTGTTTTCTTTATTTTTGAAATTACCACACACATGGTTGTATACCTAAGCAATCTGTACTCCCACTTCAACAAAATCATCTATTTATACTAATCTTCTTCTTTATTTTCCCATATATACCACAACCCCAAACTTGGTATCCTTTTACAAGGTTTCCTTCGCTAGGGCTCGGTGATTTCTCCCTATGGAGTGGTTTAAAGCATCTGGGTATGTCACAAAACCCCTCTCACTAAATTGACACAATTTTTCAATTGAAAGTATAAAGAAGGAAAGCAATAATCTTGTTACAAAAACCTATTAAGAACCAAGGTCGAAGTGTTCTTCAAACTTGGATTTGCAACAGGCTCTTGGGTTTTCGGTGGTGAAGTGGGAACTTCTTCCCTTGGCTGTTGCTGGGTCGTGGACTGCTGACAGGAATCAATGAGATCCAAAGGAAAGTGAAGCCCAATCGCGGATCGTCGTCTATGTCGATGGAGATGAGGAATGCAAAGTTAAGGAAAAAGTTGAGGATCGTTGTCTGCCTCAGTTCCTACTCATGAAGGAATGAGAAGCTTTAGTGGTACAAAATTAAAAAGAATGCTTGAGAAGCTTCAGAGCACTTTTCTTCTCTCCTTATATAATAAATTTAAATTTGTACCCGTTGTCAGCTTTTTCAAAATTAAGTATACATATACTAAACACACAATTATTTTTCAAACACTAAAATATGTTATTTAAAACACGATACCAAACACATTTTTTATTTTATGAATACTATAAATATGTGTTTTTCACAAAAATTTTTAAAGCACATTTTTCACATCATTTTAAACAACGTTACTCAAACTCCTCAACCAAACGGGCCCTAACCTGTTGCAGCAAATGACCCTTCTTGCCACCACCTCAACCCCTACAATTGTCAATTTCATTGCCAATTCAAGTGTCAAATCCTTCATCCACCCTATTCCAAAAAGCGATCTTGTGGTAACTACTCACCTAGCATTTCAGCCATTCTAGTGTCGTGAGTTATAACCACTTGAATAAGAGATTTAGAATTTAAACTTCACATATATTAAAGACTAATTGGAGTTTAGGCTTGAAAAAAAAAATTATTATGAAACAAACACCCAAAATTAAAATTTTATCATATTTATAAAAAAATATATATAATATAACATTTATTTATTTAAAAACCATGCTGTTCCGAGAGTCTTTTGGCTAAATATTGTCAAAATTAAAACATATTTGCGTTATAGGTACTGTTTGAAGTTATTTGTGGAAATGAGGAGAGAGATTGAATTTCGGCAACAGTGTTGCCGAAATTCAACAAAAAGTATAAGAGAGAATGAGAAAAAGGAGGAAAGAGAAAAGCCTAATGTCAGGAACAGTAAATCTTGAATTTCGGCAATAGTGTTGCCGAAATTCATCTGCCCAAATTTCCTACGCTGCCCGGATGTGTGAGAAGTGCAATAATGAGCGGGTGCCCAAAAAAAAAGTAATTGTGGCAATGGTATTGCCGAAAATAGTAGGGGGAAAAAAAGTGAATGCGGAAGAATTAAAGAAAAATATATAAAGTGTTACGTACACAATATTTTTACAATATTTTCACAACAAATCTCAGGTAACTGGTTATTATTAATTCAAATTTAAATTTAACATTGAGATTACTATTTTAATCCAACAATAACAATAAGTAATAACCTGACACTTAGAATTTGTTGTAAAAATATTGTAAAAATTGTGTGCACTTCATTTCTAAAAAAACAAAAAAAAAAAAAATTCAATTGTGGCAATGGTATTGCCGAAATACCATTTCCACATTTTTGAAAAAAAAAAAATTCCCACAATTTCGGCAATACCATTGCCGAAATTGTGGGCAAGTTTTTTTTTTTTTGTTTCAATTGTGGCAATGGTATTTCGGCAATACCATTGCCTGAACTTCTTCCCCTGGCTGTTGCTGGGTCGTGGACTGCTGACAGGAATCAATGAGATCCAAAGGAAAGTGAAGCCCAATCGCGGATCGTCGTCTATGTCAATGGAGATGAGGAATGCAAAGTTAAGGAAAAAGTTGAGGATCGTTGTCTGCCTCAGTTCCTACTCATGAAGGAATGAGAAGCTTCAGTGGTACAAAATGAAAAAGAATGCTTGAGAAGCTTCAGGCACTTTTCTTCTCTCCTTATATAATAAATTTAAATTTGTACCCGTTGTCAGCTTTTTCAAAATTAAGTATACATATACTAAACACACAATTATTTTTCAAACACTAAAATATGTTATTTAAAACACGATACCAAACACATTTTTTATTTTATGAATACTATAAATATGTGTTTTTCACAAAAATTTTTAAACCACATTTTTCACATCATTTTAAACAACGTTACTCAAACTCCTTAATCAAACGGGGCCTAACCTGTTGCAGCAAATGACCCTTCTTGCCACCACCTCAACCCCTACAATTGTCAATTTCATTGCCAATTCAAGTGTCAAATCCTTCATCCACCCTATTCCAAAAAGCGATCTTGGGGTAACTACTCACCTAGCGTTTCAGCCATTCAAGTGTCGTGAGTTATAATCACTTGAATAAGAGATTTAGGATTTAAACTTCACATATATTAAAGACTAATTGGAGTTTAGGCTTGAAAAAAAAAATTATTATGAAACGAACACCCAAAATTAAAATTTTATCATATTTATCAAAAAAAAAAAAATTATAATATAACATTTATTTATTTAAAAACCATGCTGTTCCGAACGTTGTATTCAAATCCCCCCTCATTTTTTCTAATTCCCTCGCCATCTACTTAAATAATAATAATAATAATAATAATAATAATAATAATAATAAAAGAAAAAAAGAACCACTGTGGGTCGGATCCGACCCGATTCGATTCCGACACAGAATATGAAATTCTGAATTTTGAAGATTATGACAAAAAGAATTGCAGAGCAATGGAAGCCATGGCTATGCCACTGCTCCAACTCCCACTCACTGCATCACCCTCTTCGTCTTCTTCTTCTTCTTGTTATAGCATTCCAAAGCTACCCATCTTCTCCAAGAAACTCCACCACCGCTACTCTTGTCGCCCAACAAAGAGTCGAGTGGTTGTACTCGTTGGCAGCAATGAAGAGGCCACAGAGCCAAGCGTTTCATCGACCCAAGAGGAACCAGACCCTCAAGACCTCGAATACATTCGACAAATCAAAAGGGTATCTTTTATTTTTCTCTTTTATGAACATTCATGCCCATGTTTTTGTTTGCTTAGTTAGTAAAGACTCTATCTTTGTCACTGTAGGTGTTGGAGCTTCTCAGAAAAAATCGAGATATGATTTTCAATGAGGTCATTATTACTTTACTTGTACTATTTTTTATTTGATTTCCATTGGAAATTCTCGGCTTTGCTTTTGCTTCCACACATTGTTTTGTTAGTTTATCCTTTATTTTCTTTGACACTTTTTCATAATTTTGTCCCAATTTAGTATTGGTTTGGTTATACTTGTACCCTTCTCTTAAATTTGACTACAATTTTGTGAATTTAGTAGTTTTGATACCATATATGGTATTTCATGATTCTAGTGTCTGTGTTGTTAAATTACCAATTCTGCCAAAAGCTTAAGCTATTGGAAAATGGTAAATGTAATGCTATAATTCTAACACTGTGCCTCACATGTGGGCTCAAATTGCCTTTTAAATTTTGAATAGGTGAGGCCCAATGAATGGGATTTTAAATGAGAGTTAGAGTGGAGGAGACATGCTCTGATACTGTGTTGAATTACTGATTCTCCCAAAAGTTTAAGCTATTGGGAAATGGTTAATTTAGTCATATAACCACATAATTCTAACATATGCATTCACTAAAACTTTGTGGGCATGAGCATAAATTGCTTAGCCCGTTAGGGCAAATACCCCTAGATTATCTGGTAATTGGATTTGGCAGTGAGGTTAGTTGCCTGTAGGTTTATTTGCTAGAAGTAAGTCCAAAAGGGTTCTTCTTTAGAAAGGTTCCATACGTTATTAAAAATAAATTGAAAACTTTACAAAATCTTGGGGATGTTTTAGTGTATTTCATACTTGTCTAGCTATCTCACACTCTCATGTCATTACCAAACTGTCCAATTTTGTGTGTACATTATATTATAAGATGACCCAATCTACCTTTTTTTTTTCCTCTTTCCTAATGTGTAGGTTAAGTTGACCATAATGATTGAGGACCCAAGAGAAGTTGAGAGGAGAAGATTACTTGGAATAGAGGATGCGGATACCCCAACAAGGGAGGACTTGGCTGCTGTTTTGGAAGAAGTGAGTCCCTCCTTTTTGTTTTCTTTCCTACTATGACTCATACAAATTTGAAATTGTGTTTAGCTCCATATCTCAATTCCATGGTGGACAAAATATTTATTCATTGTCATTTTGTTTTTGAGATGATACAACCATGTGAACATTTTCTCGTTAATGTTCAATGTGAGACTTTGAGAGTTTCCATCTTTGGGAAATTTTAAAGGTTGAGACTGTGCACCCCTTGCTGGATATGCTTCTAAAAGAGACACGTGATCTCCACTTGATACCTTATCACTGTCAAAGCCTTCTACTTCTGATAATCTCAAACTGGCAGTGGCCCACTATATATTTATATTTTCCAATTATGTATAATAATTCTGAGTGAGAATTTCTTCAAGATGCCCTCATGACATTGCTAGAATTAACAGCATATTTCTACTTTCAACAAGAGGAATGGAGACCTTTTATAGAAACCTTTCCTTTGTCAGCCATTGATGAAGATACTAGCAGGTGGATGAATAGGCCATTTGGTCAAGAGGAGGTTTAGGGGCCTTATATGATTTTGATGGTGACAAATCTCCAGGATTAGATGGATTCACAATTTCTTTCTTCAAGTATTGGTGGGGTTTTCTAGAGAAGGATATAATGTTTTTGTTTCATGAATTTTATACTTATTGCAGATTTGAAAAGTCTTTGAATGCACCTTTTATTACTTTAATACCAATAAAGGGTGGTGCTTAAAACACTTGTTAATTTAGTTGGAAGTGTGTATATATTGATCCCCAATATATTGGAAAATAGATAGAAGGAAAATATGGGGTGGCTTGTGTTTGACTCACAAATTGCATTCATTGGTGACAGACAAAATATGGACTTAGTTCTTATTGTCAATGAGTGTTTGGATAGTTGGCTGAGGAGAAGAGCTCCTAGTGTAGTTTCCAAAACGGACATTGAAAAGTCATGATCATTTCAATTGAGATTGTGTGTTGTTTTGGTTAGAGGTGAAAGAATTGGATCCAATTTTGTATTCCACTGGTTTGGTTCTCCATTATGATCAATGGTTTTATTAGCAGCTCTAGAGATCTAAGACAATGTGAACCTTAATCATTATTCCTATTAATTTTGGTTATGGAGTGCAGACAGTGGTTATTTATTTGGGTTTAATGTGGGAGGAGGATATAGGGGTAATGGAAGTTTTGCATCTCCGTTATACTGATGACACAATTGTGTTATGTAAGGCAATTCCACAACAACTTGGATATCCATGATGTGTTCTCCTTTGCTTTGAAGCAGTCTCAGGTATGAGGGTACATATGTAGAAAAGTGAATTGGTACCTATTGGGGATGTATAACAAGGGATTAATGTCTTTGTTGGGATTGTAAGGTGGGTGCTTTGCCCATTTATTGGAAGGCTCGAGGGTGTGGAATCACATTATTGAAAGGATGGAACAATGCTTTGTGGGTTGGAAGAAGTTATATCTTCCTTTCCCACTTACTTTATCTAAGTTTTCATAATGCCAAGTCATAGTGTAAATCATTTGGAGAAGCTTTAAAAATATTTTTTGTGGGATGCAATGGGAGATGCCAAAAAGTTTCATTTAGTGGAGTAGGGAGCAATCTTTCTTTCTTTTCTTTTCTTCTTCATTTTTTTTTTTTTTTGGTGTAGAATGGTGGATTGGGGATTTGTCACTTTTAATCAAGCTCTTCTAGGGAAAATGATTGTTGGGGTTTGGGGTTGAATGAGAATAGTTATGAGACAGGTTTGTTTATACTATATACAGAGAATATTTTTTTGTGGGGGGGGGGGGGGGGGGGGAATTTTTTTTTTTTTTTTTTTTTTTTTTTTTTTTTTTTAATTTTAATTTTTGTATAATGGTGGATTGGGGATTTGTAAGCTGAGCACTTTCAATCAAGCTCTTCTAGGGGAAATGATTGTTGGGGTTTGGGGTTGAATGAGAACAGTTATGAGACAGGTTTGTTTATACTATATAAAGAGAATAAATTGTGGGGGGGGGGGGTGTGGTGAATGGAGAAGGTATGAGGTTCACATGGGGACAGGCTTTGGAAATGTATCAGAAGCAGATATCTTTCGTAAGAATATCAAGTTTATTATTGGGGTTGGTATATGGGTGAGTATCTGGCACGATACTTGGTGGGAAGATTCTTGTCTTAAGGATATGTTCCTTGAGAAGTATAGAATTGCAGTAGACAAGAATGCCTCATTTGTATCTTATTTGGATCATGGGAGTAGTTGGAACCCTCAATTCACTAGATAGCCACAAGATTGGGAGTTTGAGTCTAGGAAAAATTTCTTTGAATTGTCGTACTCAAGTAACTTCGGGCCAATTTGTTGGAGGCCTTCAAAGGAAGGAAAACCTAACGTTCATTCTTACTATTAAGTTTTTAGGGGTTTATAGGGAAATGTTTTCCTTAAAGGAGTATTGATATACAAAGGTCCCAAGAAAAGTTGCCTTCTTTGTTCAGATGACAACCTAGGGTAACGATGGATAATCTCTGGAAAAGGAATATCTTGCTTCTTGGTTGGTGTTATATGTGCAAGAAAAATGGTGAATTAGTTGATCATTTTCTTGGGGCTTTCCCTCTCTTTGAATTTAGCTGCTTGTTCAGTAGCGAGGGACGTTTTGTCTTTTGTGCTTGCCATATTTGGAGCCTTTAGGGTTTGGTATTTTATGATTCCCTTATTTGGAGTCTTTTGGGTTATGACAAAGAAGGTGTCTTTGATGCTTAGACTGTTGGCAAGGGAAATTCCATGGTCATAGAGGTGCTAAAAATTGGAAGGTGGTTTTGTTGTGTGTTATGTTGGTAATATGGTATGAGCGTAATAGTAGAAAGTTTGAAGGGGTTGAGCATTTTAATCATGTCATTTTAAAAAAAATGTTCTGAGATGCTTGTATTAATGGATGGCTTCCCTTTGCAGTATTCCCTCTGGACAATTTCTAGATCTTATACACTCTTTGAACATGAGTTTGTAATCCTTTGTATGCAGTTTGGTACACTTATGGTGTATTCAAACTGATGCCTTTTTCTTAATAAAATTATTTTTCTCATACCAAAAAAAAAAGGAAATATTTGCACGTAAAACGAAAAGGAATTGTGTTAGTAAAGCCCCTTGTTCAAAACATATTGCATTGATCTTTGACTTCTATGAATGAATAATAAATCCCATTTCTTTTCTTTCATGCAATATATAACAAAGAGAAAAAGAAAGGAGGTTAGGCTTCGAGGGTCCATTCATAATAAAGTGACTAAATTAAACGTTGATCTTTAACATACATCAACTCTCCTTTTTCCGAGCTTGGGATTGGTTGTGAGCAAGATATACGACACTAAGGCTTTGTTGTTATTGTTGTTAAGCTTGGAGTTTGAAGATTTATCACATCCCTTATTGGCATCACTTTTGATGTAGCTGGTGTACAGAATTAGCCAAGAAGAGGAGCTTACTTAAACAAGTTTCACAATTAGACAAGATAGGTGGATTAATCTAATAACAATTTCTCTGTAAAGAAAAGTATGTAATGTGGTTATTTGTTTACTGTCTTGTATACTTCAAGACTTGTTGATATATCTACTGCAATCTTTGTTGAAAATCTAAAATATTTATCTCTATAGTCCCTACTCCTTGGTATTTATCAAATTTTCCAATCATATATTGTTGTTTTTTCAAATGTATCTCTATGTTCACCTATTTCATCTCACTACCATAGGAGGAGAAGGAGATGATATCTCTTTCACACATGTGAATTGCAGATTTGAAAACTGATTTCATTTATTGGCATAATTCATGGTGCAATTCCGTATTTATTAGGTGAATGAAGGAAAAGTACCAAGGGATCGTGTTGCTCTTCAGATGCTAGCTGAGGAAATGATTCAGTGGCCTAATTTGGAGGTACTCTTGTAACTTGAGCATATGGCATTGTCGAATCTATAAGTGCTAATATTTAGACAGCTACTTGCTAGCTAGCTTTTATGCTTTTTATTGAGGCGAAATGACATGCAATGAAGATGCTTCCTCATTTTTACTCACCTTGAGGCTCCAGCATCTAAGTGGAGATAAAATGCAGTAGTTATCTAAGCCATATGTACAAGAATGTTGAAACTGCATCTTGATATTGTTTATAGAGGCAACAGGCAACTGTAGTAGTTGTAAGAGTAGGTTAACATTATAAACTTTTTTCTTTGCAAAGTATTCAGACATTTTAAAGGAAATCTGCAATATGCATCCAGTCTTCCACTGGGGTAGCAAATAGACTGTTGTTGAGAAATGAGACTATGTACCTATACCACAGCTTTCTTGATAACTGTATGGATCAATGAATTTATTGGAAATCTGTTATTGTTGAGGGCTTGAGGCTAACAATGCTATATGTTTTATGTGAAAATTAGTGAATTATTGCAGGAACTTTAAGTTTTGGGTCAATTTTTTTCATAAATTTTTGGTTGCATCAGAATAGACAGAATGGTTCTCCCTAATATGAATGTTAAATGACTATTATATCTGTTTGACTCTTTATTCGACAGTTTCTTTATCATGTCATGCTTTGTCAATCCTTCTTCAGAGGCTAGAATTTCAGGTCCCCATGTTGATGGAGGTCCTTGCCAAGCCCCTTAGATCATCACCAGTAATTGCCACTTGATAATGGTTTGAAGGAAAATGAAATTTGTATTTTAGAAACCATCTTTCTTAAAAGCTCAGGCTGTCAGGAAGTTGGCTGACAATGTATGTTTAGAGCACCATATACTGACATTCAATATGATAACCTGACGTAGGAAAAGTGGTACACTAGCCCTTCATATGCTATTGTGCTGCGTCATTACCAAAGTGAGATAAAGTGTCTGAAAGGTGTGATGTTTGATTTTTATCTAGGTCTAGATGTTAGCTTACCTTTTCAGAAGATATTCTCTAGCAAGTGTGCTCTTGAAGTTCCAAAACATAATCCCACATCAATTTCTGAAAAGCATTACTATTTAGTAGTTTGATACATTTGTTTGGTTTTAAACTTCCATAAAATTCTACTTTTTATGCTTTGGTTATATTTGTTTGAGTTTGAATTTAAAACCCAAGTTTAAGCCTAAGACCTTGTCTGGAAGCCAATTTTTCTTAGAGAACCTCTGATATCATCATCATACAGATTAAACTTTACTAGTCACTTGTCACCACTGGTGTATCATTTTTGTTCAGCTGACTTTGCTTCCAATTTCCTTGAAAGATCTTGTTTCCTCCTACTGTGTTTATTGTTAGGTTGAAGCTCCGAAGAAAAAGCCTGGCAAATCCCTATATGCAAAAGCCACAGACACTGGAATTGATCCTAAAGAGGCTGCCAAAAGACTGAACGTTGATTGGGATTCAGCTGCTGAGATTGAAGATTCTGATGCCAGCGATGACACAGAAGTACCTCCAGCGCTGGTTTGTTCCTTAATCTTCTGTTGAAAAGTTAATAGTGGTTTTCTCATTGGTATTTGGTACTAGGCTTAGGCTATGACACAGCTTTTGGCCAACATATTTCGAAGTTGCTGCAATGGTCCTGGTTCAAATGGTTTCACAATTGTCAAATTTACATCTGGGAACACTATATTGTTTCTCTCTCTCTCTCTCTCTCTCTCTCTCTCTCTTTTTGATAACCTGGAATCTCACCAGGTAGGGCCCTTTGGACCCACCCCTGGGGAGTAAACCACAGGTACATGACCCCTCCGCTAGAATGCTATATTGGTTCTTTTGCCCCATAAAGTTTTGACTGCTTAGTATTTTGAAAACACATTGCACATTGTACAGTAATGAACAGTCAAAACAAGCTAATTGTTACAACATTGCTTCACAATCATCTAAATTTCCTAGTGAATATATGAGCATTAAGAAGTTTTGATAGTGATTTTCTGTGTTAGCTAATCCTTGAAATATGTACTGAGAAAGCTTGTTCACTTGCAGGGTTATGGAGCACTTTACCTGGTCACGGCTTTTCCAGTCATCATTGGTATCTCAGTGGTATCAATTTTATTTTTCAATTCTCTCCAGTAGATCTTGCCAACTTGTATAGTATCTGTGCCTTGTTATGGACCTATTAGTGTCAATGGTCTTCACACGAGCTTGTAGATCACAATCATGAAATTAAATGATTGTTTCTGGGAATTATGTAATTGCTGTAATGATATAGCTTTTTCCTCTTTGCTCCCTTTTCTCCAATACAGGAGTTATATAATGTTGTATCAACGATACACGAGCTATATAATGTAGTATCAATGTATAACATTATTTATTCATTAAAAAAATGTATGACATTATGCATCTACTATATTTGCCACTACACTGACAGAAGTAAACATTAGTGTCAAATGGCCCTGCGATAATTTTATTTTACGTTTTGCAGATGAAGACAAACCCACATTAGTTATCAGCTTAAGTTACTTCTTAATTCTTACATGCATGAATTTGGATTTTTATATGCTGTTCGTGCGGGTGCATATTCTATGTTGCATTTAGGAGACTTAATGTTTATTATAGTTATCCTTCATTATTGTACAAAAGTATCAGCTCTTATCAGAATTTAAAACAAGACAGATGTTCTCTCAGGAATTAGTGTTTAGATATAAATATGGAACATTGCATTTAGCTCCCATTAAACAAAGGAGGGAAGAGAACGTGGGAATCACCATGAAGATTTTGGTGAATATGCTGGGCACGTTTTAACTGACCCCTGAGTAGTCATTCTCTTTAAAGTAGTCCAGTGATTTCTTTACCTCACAATCTGCATCTTTCAACACCATGGCCCTTTCAGTTTCAGATGCAGTTATTCCTACCACAAAACACACAGTTGAAGTCGATGTCCATATGACTACTGATCATCCCCATCATTTGGATTTTTCAACCACAAAAGGAGGTGCTCAAGAGGCAGATGAAGTCTATGACGAAGTTGAAGTAGATGCCAATATGTCTCCTGATCTTCCCAATGACTTTGAGAAAGAGAGGCTGCAAAAGGAAAAGCAGATTTCAGTGGATCCTATATCCTTGCAAGGATCATCAATGGGAAAGGCAAGCTTTAAACTAATGTTGCCACCTCTACCACCTGCAAAAGGGTTCTTAAGTTGCAGCCTTCCAAACTCAGCCAATTCATCTCCTCGATTTAACTCAGCTCTGTTGAAGAAGAAATCAAGAGACGGAAGCAAAGCAAATCCCAGACAAGTCAGTAATCTGGCACGCCAGCACTCAACAGCAGATGATCATGTGCTCAGCCCCCTGCAACGAGAGACTTACTTACAAAGGAGCAAATCGTGCTATGAAGGAAAAGCGCGTGCATTGGCAGATGATTTTGAACTTTGGTTGACTAAACCAAATTCTATTGAATATGACCACAAGTATGATATCAGCTTTTCCAAAACTGAACCCAGCAAAGATAGTCATAAGTATACAAGGAGCATGGGCGGTGGTGATGAGGAATTCAAATGTGGTGCTTTGTGTCTATTCCTGCCAGGCTTTGGTAAGGGAAAGCCAGTGAGAGCAAAGAAGGAAGTAGTAGACATCGAACATGTGGTGAATATCGAAAATGTGATCTCCAGGAGCGTTTCCTTGGAAAAATTTGAATGTGGATCTTGGGCTTCATCAGCCATAACACATGACAGTGAAGATGACTCTAAGAGTCTCTACTTTGATCTGCCACTGGAGTTGATCAGAACCAGTGTTAATGATGCATACTCACCAGTTACAGCAGCATTCTTCTTTGATAATAATAAAAAAAGGGTTCTCAAGAATGGCTCCGCAAGATCAACAGCCAAGAAATCAGATGAATCGCCGCGCCATGTTCAATTCTCTCTATCTTCCCCTAGATCACACCCTACCTCACCGGCTTCTTGCATTACACCTCGTTTGCGCAAGGCAAGGGAGGAGTTCAATGCCTTCTTAGAAGCACAGGGTGCTTGAAATGTTCTAACTTGTTTTGTAATGCTGTAGCTCTTCATTGTCAAGAGTGAAGAGCATAAGAGGCCTGGATTTTCTTTTTTCCTTTGGTCATTTTTGGAATTTTGTTTCACAAACTACCACTATCATGGTTGTATTAGCCCTTGAAGAGAGGGTGTGCATGATATTTTGGAGTAGAATATATAAAATTAACTTTAATCTTAATATGATTTAAACATAGCTTCGGGTGCATTATGTTTGTATCATACTAAACTGGATGTAGTTATTGATAACCCCCTCATTATCTGCTATAGTGATGAGCACCCCCAAGATGTTCAAGGAATATAGGATGTATTTAGATTCTTTGAGGCCACAGCTTCAATCCTGAAAGCTGGATTATTTGATGTGTAGTGCCTACAAGTATGCCCAATCTGACAAAAATTCTAGAAGCTCCCACTCCAATTTTCTTTTGGTAGAAAAGAAAAATTGAAATTAATAGAAAACAAGTCCAAAATCATGCCTT
Organism: Quercus suber; assembly: GCF_002906115.3. Lineage (NCBI taxonomy): Eukaryota > Viridiplantae > Streptophyta > Magnoliopsida > Fagales > Fagaceae > Quercus > Quercus suber. Next base: position 650,522 of record NW_027069506.1, read on the forward strand.
ACAAAACCAAGCAAATTATTTAAGTTACTTTAGAATCATTTTCAATACAAATGATCCAAGTTTCTTGAATCATTTAACTATCAAAATTCATGAATATACATCTTGAAATTATAAAAACAGACTGCTAATTTATTGTAGTTTTATATGATGTTATGAATTCGTACAATCCATTTCTTATAAATAGAAAATGAAATTAACACATTATACACTTAAACCCATTTTAGATCATTATCCCACATAAACATACAAAATGAGGAGTTTAGAAAGCTTTCTAAATGATATTTTAGTAAAATTTTCTATATAGTTGGTAATGATTCCGCGACTTTTTTAGGAAACATCAAAATGAGGTATAACTAAAGCATTTAGCTATATACCTAAAGGTATATATATTGAAGGAATTGTTTAGTTATACCTTGGTTCGATGCTTCCTAAGAAAGTTGCAAAATCATTACCAACTCAAGAGAAAATCTCTTCCAGCATATCATCTTGAAGGCTTTCTAAACTATACTTTTTGTATGTTTGCGTGGAATAGTGATCTAAAATGTGAGTTTAAGTGTATAATTTGTTGATTCTATTTTCTATTTATTAAAAATGGGTTGTACAAATTGATAGCATCGTATAAAACTATAATAACTTAGATGAATATTTTTATAATTTATGAATTTATGTTCATGAATTTTAATAGTTAAATGATTCAAGTTATATGGATACGCTGTATTGAAAATGTTTCTCAAATAAAATGAATAATATGTTTGGTTCAAGTAATTGTAGTGTATGAGTTTGGACTTGTTTATTAGGAGATATTAGTTGCTGAATTGCACAATACGCAAAAATATATAATTATGTTTTAATGGCATATAATATATAATTTATTTATTAAAATATTCGTAAAAACATATATTATAATCAATAAAATTTATAACAAAAAAATTGTTTTTTTTTTCATAAGAAAATTTTATTTTGGGTATATTAAATTAAAAAAAAAAAAAATTCTGTGTTATCTTTGCCCTTTACTAAACCAACCAAGGGCAACATCTTTTTTTTTTTTTACCAGAATAAATAATCTCATATTGCTTTTTTCTGTCAACTAATGAAAATTGTGTGTCCTTTTATCATCTACTCTGAGCAAATTTGTTAGTGATCAAATATAATGGGGATTAAGTTTTTCCCATCATGATAGTTGGAAAAGAAAGAGAAAGTAGAGTTTTTCTATTGTTTAGAAACTTTAACTTGTCTTTTTAATATTGTCTTTAATCCCAAACCACTATATTATCATCTAATATTATTGTTTTAATCTTATGAAGTATATGAAAGTATGATCATTACATTTCTTACTGAATACATTGCTTCTTTCAATACATTGGTAAATATCTAGCAAATCAATATATACTCATACATGGCCAAAAAAAAAAAAAAAAAAAAAAAAAAAAAAACACAAAATGTCATATTAATTTTCACTCAACAATGATAATTGCACAAATTAAGAAAACTACTTACATTTGATAACCTGTTAAGATGCCTTCTCCATGGAAACTGCACATTTTTCCACCCAAAAAGATCATCAAATAAACAAATATTAGCAAAACCTAATAATTAAGCTTCTACATGCATCATTTAAAAAAAAGAAAAAAAAGAAAATCCAATTGTGAAATCCAAAATATGTCATTTAAATGATATATATTTTTTGTTTGATTAACTTTTTTTTCTTGAATAAGCGTTGCTATAGCATACTTTAAAAACAACTATTGAGGGTACTTTCTCTACAAACTACAAATTCATCCAAAAGGATTAAAAAACAAAAAACAAAAACAAAACAAAACATAGCAAAGCCTCATAGTTTCAACATCTAAACAGATCACTAAAAACCTCAAATTCTCACTTCCAAAACAACTAATTATTAATCCAAACTCAAATAAAATTAAATGATATATATTTTTTGTTTGATTAACTTTTTTTTCTTGAATAAGTGTTGCTATAGCATACTTTAAAAACAACGATTAAGGGTACTTTCTCTACAAACTACAAATTTCTTCATCCAAAAGGATTAAAAAACAAAAAACAAAAACAAAACAAAACATAGCAAAGCCTCATAGTTTCAACATCTAAACGGATCACTAAAAACCTCAAATTCTCACTTCCAAAACAACTAATTATTAATCCAAACTCAAATCAAATTAAATGATATATATTTTTTGTTTGATTTACTTTTTTTTTCCCTTGAATAAGTGTCGCTATAGCATACTTTAAAAACAACTATTGAGGGTACTTTCTCTACAAACTAAAAATTTCTTCATTGAAAAGGATTAAAAAACAAAAACAAAACAAAACATAGCAAAGCCTCATAGTGTCAACATCTAAACAGATCACTAAAAACCTCAAATTCTCACTTCCAAAACAACTAATTATTAATCCAAACTCAAATCAAATTAAATGATATATATTTTTTGTTTGATTAACTTTTTTTTCTTGAATAAGTGTTGCTATAGCATACTTTAAAAACAACTATTGAGGGTACTTTCTCTACAAACTACAAATTTTTTCATCCAAAAGGATTAAAACACCAAAAACAAAAACAAAACAAAACATAGCAAATCCTCATAGTTTCAACATCTAAACAGATCATGAAAAACCTCAAATTCTCATTTCCAAAACAACTAATTATTAATCCAAACTCAAATCAAATCAAAGTGATATAGAGAAAGAACCTAAATTGAAACACCAAAACACCTAAATACATAAGCCATAAGAGATTTGCTAAAACGAAAAAGAAATGTGATTCAACAATTAAACTGACAATAACAAAAAGAACCATTAATTGGAAAAAAGTGGTAGAAACAATAAATAAAAAGTAAAAGAGAAATAAAATTGAAGAAATAGAGAGCATTGGCCTTTTTTTTTTTTTTTTTTTTTTTTTTTTTTTTTTTTTTTCTGTGGATTGAACTTGGAAAGATTAGGTGAGAGGGGTGGATGTCTGGATGAAGTTATAACAAAATTTATATGAAACATAAGATAGAAGAGAAGAGGCTGAAGGAGATGAAAAGTTGAATAAAGTAAAACCGTAGAATTTAAGAATATATAAATGAGAAAAATTTAAGAATGCATAAATGGAATGAAATGGAAAATTTAAAAAGATAACAGTTGGAGACAATGAAAGGTTGAACTAAAGAGGCACTAGTTGATGGAGATGAAAGTTTGAACTGATGAGTCAATAGTTAAAGATGTCCCTTGCTGAATCCTAAGAATTCAGGAAGAAATTAAAATCTCTCCCCATGACGAGGTTCATTCAATCCTAGGGAAAGTTGAAGAAATGCAAAGTCTGTCTAATAAAACTCCATTCAAAGTCTATCATAAACTTTTTCATAGTATAATTTTATGGCCGTAGAATCTGGTTTGCTTTTAGAAATATTAATAGAATGGACAGGTTCTGAGCCAAGATGACACTATCTCTAGCATTTCGTCCTAGAACAAAACTAGCTTGCAGCTGGTGAACTAGATCAGTGAGCGTGTAGTCTGAGTTAAATTTGATTTGCCAATACTTAAGGTTGTTGTTGATCACTTTTCTTAATAAAAATCACAATGTTCAAATTACCTTCTTTAGAAACAAAGTTTAAAAACAGAATAATAGTTCAATTCAAGAACTACAACTAAATACAATTAAACATTAAGAGGGAAAATATCAAAATTTAGCTTTTTAAATCATAATTGATAAATCAAATTTGATCTAAACAAGAAGAATAAAATGTAATGATCGCTAATTTCAATGAAAACAGAGCTGTTGGTATCATAATGGCTGAAGAAGGGGGACAAAAATAAAATTTTAAAATATTTAAAAAAAAAAAAAAAAAGGTTGAAGAAGGCACTTATGCATGAAAATATTTAGCCAGGGCCCCATTGCTAGGCTTTCTGTTGGTGTTGATTGTTAGAGAAATAATCAAGCCCAACCGGCTTGTATTATTCTTGTCAAGGTTCTTTGTATTACTTTAATGCTAATCAAACACGTAATCTTAACTATATTACCATAACCCTAGGGTCAGTCTAGATCCAGATTATCTTATGATTAATCTATTATAAATACATGTCAATGGGTTCATCGCAACACACATAACTTCTTCTTCTTTTCTAAAACGATTTTTTTTTTTTAAAGAAACTCAGCATGAATAACTTATTAATAAAGTTGTAACCTTTTGAAATTTTGAGTTTTATTTATTTATTTATTTTTATTTTTTCCGAGATGATATCAAAGTTATGTCTCACCTTTACTAACATTGGTACCATGGTTGGACTTGGCGATTATTGTGCCTGATGTAAACAAAGCTGGATGTCATGGGAAGTTTAAGGTGAAAATTGGTGATCTACTAGTGGATCCAGATCAAATGCACACCATGTACGAGAGTAAAAAGTTGAGAAGGTAAAATAGTAGAAAAGTTGAAATTTTAGATTCAAATTAAATGTTGAGATTAAAAGTAACTCTTTTAACTTTCAATCTTAGCTATCAAAAATACTATTGCATGGTGCATCAAATCTCAATCCAAGATAAAAGGGTGTGTTATTGACTATTGGTAACACGTTACATCATGCTAGGGTCATCAACTCATCATTTTGCTTTGAAAACGACCTTGATGTACTGTGTCAAGAAAACAAAAAATTTCGACTGTGCTAGTATTAGTATCGAATTGCATCATGGAGCATCTAGATTTTGTAATTATTTAATGGTTTGGAGTGGCCCTCCACTCCCTACCCCAGTTGTTAAGTAGTGTGTATATGTATAATGGCATTATCAAATTCAGACTTAGAATCACTATTATTTTAAGCTTCTTAGTTTGTCTCTTATCACTATCGTGCGTGCAAGTGATCTTTGTTTCTTAGTTCTTTTTACCTTTTTTTTAACCTATAGTTGACTATTTACATACTACCTATGGCCCTCCCACCGCAAATTAAGCCTACAATGCGTTTCTTGAGGTGTACCACTTGACTACACCGTAGCATAGCAAAGGCAATTGTTCTTTTACATTTGTTGATATACACTTTATACATATAACGTTTATAATTTTACGTATGATATTCACATTCAAAACATAAAAACAGTCATGTATATAGACAATGTACAATAAGAAGTGTGTGAAATACTCAAAAATCAATCCCCCTTTCGCAAATCTTGAGTGAAAATTCACCTTTCTTTTTTAATTGTTTTTTATTTTTTGGGATATAGAAATCCATCTTCTTGTTATAGGAGTGAAAGGCATGGCTGATAATTGAATGCACAACAATAATATCTGATCAGGCGAATCTAATGCAACAAAAAATTGATAAACCAAAATGTAAGTATAAAATTAAGGACATTAATACTACATGAAGAAGTAACACAATGTTTTCTTAATTGTAAGAGGCCCCACAAAATGTAATGTTTGGTTTCCATGTCTGTTAATATAAGGTCATCTAGTCATCTATGACAAACAAGTTGTTAAAGTTGCATACTCACAAAACTAGCCAGCCAAAGTCATTTCATCATCTATTCAACTAATCATGTTGAAGATGATAAGGAGAAACGAAAGCAAAGTAAATCCTGGTCAGGCTAATGATGTTGCTGATCATGAACAGAACAACTCTGCAGTGGACAATGCTCTCACCCATAAGCAACCAGAAATGCAGTTACAAAGAAGTAAGTCATGTGGTGAAGGAAGAGCAAGTGCACCTTCAGAAGAACTTTCTCTTAGGCTATCTAAACCAAATGCTACTAAGAGAAATAGTTCTAAGAGTCGTAACAACGTGGATCCTAGTGAAAAAGCATTCAAATGTGGTCTCTTGTGCCTGCCCTTTCCAGTGTTTGGTAAGGGAAACTTAGCAAAGCCCAAAAGAGAAGAAGCAATGATGATAGAAGAAATCATATCCAGGACAGTTTCCTTAGAGAAATTCGAATGTGGGTCATGGGCATCATCGGCTATATGTCACGGCAGCGAGGAAGGTGGAGACTCCAAGCATCTCTACTTTGATCTTCCATTGGAGTTGATTCGAAACAGCAATGTGAATGATGATGCAAATTCAACAGTTAAAGCAGCTTTTGTCTTTGATAAAGACCGCAAAGGAATTCTCAAGAATTGCTCCACAAAAGCAGTAATAACCAAAAAACCAGACGAATCAACTGGCCGCCATGTTCCTTTTTCTACTTCTTGTCCTGACTCACCGGTTTTATGCATTTCACCTCGCTTGCTTAAGGCCAGGGAGGACTTCAATGCTTTCCTAGAAGCTCAGAATAAATAAAAAGTATCATGAAATCTCAGTATGTAGCACTAAGTACTTCTTTTGTTCTCTCTGTTTTTTTTTTTTTCTTCAATGATGCATTTGTGTTTTGGCCATTTTCCTTATAATTTTTTCGTGGCCAAAATGCTAGCAGTGTGTCTTTTGGTTGTTTTAGCACCTTAGTGGACGAGAGTATGATGTTTTTGAAGGTCATTTACCCATATATCTTGCTTACAGATAGTATTAAGATTTAAGTTCAATTGTTGAAGAATTACTTTTAGTCATGATTTAATTCAAGTTGGCTGGTTTCTGCATTAAAAATTGTGTTCATAGGAGTTGTAATCATTGCTAAGTAAATATGAAAAGTATAGAGGCAATTTATTGTCAAAGGTCATGAGTTAAGAAGACTCGCTCGAGTGAAAATCCAAGTTAATTAGGCATAAATCTCGCTCGACCCTCACTAATTGATATTGTGAAATCCAGTGATTGACTTTGTTCAGTTGTTGCACTAACTAGTTTAACTTAACTTTTTCATATATAAATATAAACACAACTCTTGTTGCACGATTTTCTTTGGGAGAGGTAGCCGCTCCTTAAAAGTAAATTGTCAAAAAACCTCTCCACGGAAGTTTCTTTTGAGAGTTTCTCTCCATAAGTCTAACTATGAAATTAAATTTAACACACCATGAACATGTTTCTTGCCAACCACAAAAGTTTCAAGCCTCCACCATTGAATTTATTAAGCGGTTTTTCTATGGACACGGCTCACAATTTGCATATTTTTTAATATGTGATTGGAATACATTATTTACACATGATCACTAGAACTTAGTGAAAAGTAATCTAATCATTGCTTACCACGTGTCTAATGTGTGGTTCTAGACTTTCTGTTCATTGAGAGTAAACCTCCACAAAGCTTTTTGGAGCTTTTTTTTTTTATATAATTTATTTTATTTTTAAAAGGTGCAAACAGGAATTTTACCTAAATTTTCTAGAATAGGATGGAATTTAGCTAGAGATGGAATTTTTTTTTTTTTTTTTTTTTTTTTTTTTTTTTTTTTGGGATATAGAAATCCATCTTCTTGTTATAGGAGTGAAAGGCACGACTGATAATTGAATGCACAACAATAATATCTGATCAGGAGAATCTAATGCAACAAAAAATTGATAAACCAAAATGTAAGTATAAAATTAAGGACATTAATACTACATGAAGAAGTAACACAATGTTTTCTTAATTGTAAGAGGCCCCACAAAATGTAATGTGAGGTTTCCATGTCTGTTAATATAAGGTCATCTAGTCATCTATGACAAACATGTTAAAGTTGCATACTCACAAAACTAGCCAGCCAAAGTCATTTCATCATCTATTCAGCTAATCATGTTGAAGATGATAAGGAGAAACGAAAGCAAAGTAAATCCTGGTCAGGCTAATGATGTTGCTGATCATGACCAGAACAACTCTGCAGTGGACAATGCTCTCACCAAAAAGCAACCAGAAATGCAGTTACAAAGAAGTAAGTCATGTGGTGAAGGAAGAGCAAGTGCACCTTCAGAAGAACTCTCTCTTAGGCTATCTAAACCAAATGCTACTAAGAGAAATAGTACTAAGAGTCGTAACAACGTGGATCCTAGTGAAAAAGCATTCAAATGTGGTCTCTTGTGCCTGCTCTTTCCAGTGTTTGGTAAGGGAAACTTAGCAAAGCCCAAAAGAGAAGAAGCAATGATGATAGAAGAAATCATATCCAGGACAGTTTCCTTTGAGAAATTCGAATGTGGGTCATGGGCATCATCGGCTATATGTCACGGCAGCGAGGAAGGTGGAGACTCCAACCATATCTACTTTGATCTTCCATTGGAGTTGATTCGAAACAGCAATGTGAACGATGATGCAAATTCAACAGTTAAAGCAGCTTTTGTCTTTGATAAAGACCGCAAAGGAATTCTCAAGAATTGCTCCACAAAAGCAGTAATAACCAAAAAACTAGACGAATCAACTGGCCGCCATGTTCCTTTTTCTACTTCTTGTCCTGACTCACCGGTTTTATGCATTTCACCTCGCTTGCTCAAGGCAAGGGAGGACTTCAATGCTTTCCTAGAAGCTCAGAATAAATAAAAAGTATCATGAAATCTCAGTATGTAGCACTAAGTACTTCTTTTGTTCTCTCTGTTTTTTTTCTCTTCAATGATGCATTTGTGTTTTGGCCATTTTCCTTATAATTTTTTCGTGGCCAAAATGCTAGCAGTGTGTCTTTTGGTTGTTTTAGCACCTTAGTGGACGAGAGTATGATGTTTTTGAAGGTCATTTACCCATATATCTTGCTTACAGATAGTATTAAGATTTAAGTTCAATTGTTGAAGAATTACTTTTAGTCATGATTTAATTCAAGTTGGCTGGTTTCTGCATGAAAAATTGTGTTCATAGGAGTTGTAATCATTGCAAAGTAAATATGAAAAGTATAGAGGCAATTTATTGTCAAAGATCTTGAGTTAAAGAAAACTCGCTCGAGTGAAAATCCAAGTTAATTAGGCATAAATCTCGCTCGACCCTCACTAATTGATATTGTGAAATCCAATAATTGACTTTGTTCAGTTGTTGCACTAACTGGTTTTACTAACTTTTTCATATATAAATATAAACACAACTCTTGTTGCACGATTTTCTTTGGGAGAGGTAGCCGCTCCTTAAAAGTAAATTGTCAAAAAACCTCTCCGCGGAAGTTTCTTTTGAGAGTCTCTCCATAAGTCTAACCATGAAATTATACTTGAATTTAACACAACATGAACATGTTTCTTGCAAACCACAAAAGTTTCAGGCCTCCATGGCTCCACCATTGAATTCATTAAACAGTTTTTCTGTGGACACATACTTGCTCACACACTTTGACACAATTTGCATATTTTTTAATGTGTGATTGGAATACATTATTTACACGACCACTAGAACTTAGTGTGAAAAGTAATCTAATCACTACTTACCACGTGTCTTCTAGGCTTTTTGTTCATTGAGAGAAAACCTCCACAAGCATTTTTTTTTTATATAATTTATTTTATTTTTAAAAGGTGCAAACAGGAATTTTACCTAAATTGTCTAGAATATGATGGAATTTAGCCAGAGATGGAATGAGGGGGCTAGCCCTAAAATTCCGAGTTTAGGGCAGAACAGGCTTCTTGTTCCACCCTAAACTCGAAATTTTATTATTTTTTCTAAAGTTCTTTTTTATCTCTATTTCTACCCTAAACTATGAAAAAAAACTTTTTACGTAAGTTTAAGGACAAAAAATAATTTTCTTAATAACATTTTCAGTCATTTTTATATATATAAAAAAAAATCAATATTTTATCCATTTATATTTCATTGCAATCTATTTATATTGATTTTTGGGCTTAGCTCTTGTATCATGTGCTCTTCTAAAAAAATTGTACTTTGGGCAAATTAACACAGACCAGCCCCTTGTCTATTGCTTTGCTGGGATCATTCTTGGTAAGGCCCAGATTTTGATACAAGGTGCTTGATCTGTACTTTGTTTTTCTCTAAAATATCGTTTGCAAGTTTTTTTATATGTATAGAAGCCGTATTAATGGTTTACCTGAAACAGGAAGAGGCCGCAAAGGTTTTTTTTTTTAACGAATGAGAAAATTTTTATTGCAAGTTTGCTACACAATAAACAGACATATGTCCAAATTTTAACTTAACTTAAGAGCACTTGCATTAGTGTTTGTATAATATAAAAAAATGACCACATTTTAGCCAATCAAACCAAAAATTTACCTACATCAAGTAATGAAAAGTTTGTAGAAATACATAGTTGTTACGGTAATCATGTAAATTTATACTAGTACTATTCATTTTGCATATAATTTTTTTTTATTCTGTTTTTACATATCCTGAGTATGAAAGGAGAGAAGATGATGGTTATTATGTGAAAAAAATAAACAATTAATAAAAATTGATATTTTAATAAAATTTAATGTAAAATAAATATTTTTTAATATAAAATGTTTTGAAAAATAAAAATATAAAATATAAAAAGTAAATTTTTATATTAAAATAGATAAGATTTTTGCACGAGCCAAATGTTCTTGGTATAACATCCTATTAAAAATAGAGTCCTTCACTCTTTTACACAAAGGAAACCTACAACGCACATCATCAATGACACTTTCCACTAAATCAATCTCAGCCCAGACTTTCCCTGATGAATTTTAGCATGCCTATCAGGCCATATATAGGCCCAAATGTAGTAAATTTTAATATAAGCCCAAATCATTTTAAAATTCTCTATTGTAGAGAAGAGTCTAACTTACCTTTGAGGCTTTGGGCTTTTGAACTGCCGATTCTGGCTTAGTAGCCCAATCCTTGACTTAAAAGATGTAGAAGCATCAGTTTAGAACACACGTAATCTCTTGACACAAGCTTGCCTTGACAGTAAGTATGACAATTTCACCTCAATCCTCTCGCTTGAGTTTCCCCACCCAAAAGAGGTGATAGAGTTGGAGACAAGATTTCTGTTACATATGCATGCAACAGGCCTCCACCACATGTGCATGTGCCTTGTGAAGGTCTGCTGCATGTATCTATAACAAGAGATAATTATTTGCACGTATGTAACAAAACTCCTACCACATGTATGTGTACCTTGTTGTGAGAGGCACACTGCATGCATATATCACAAGAGACAATTATTCGCACAACTAGGCTGGGACAAATTTTGGTCATCCCACTCTGAATATATTTGAAATGCTATTTTTCGTGAGGCAATATAGGCAAGGCAAGGACAAGATGGGGTAGGTATAGAAGGTATAGTACAGGGTAACTCTTTCACATAGTGGGTTTAAGGCACCCATTCTCTTTTTCTGGGTAACCAATTAGCCATACAATATCTGGTAGGCAACTTATTTGGTAAAAGTACCCACCAGCAAATAAAGGCATGCTAACGATTATTGGAAGCAAACCAAAGTAATCTCCACCAAATTAGAATGATCGTTTTGCTCCTACTAGCTGTTGTCATGTATCACGACAAGCTTACTGCTTTGAAGCAAAACGCAACCACTATAATATATCATCACCAACCAATTGATTATGCACTATGAAGCAGCAAAGACTGAGATTGTTTCTTCGAATTTTCATGGAAAAAATTGAACTGAGAGATGTTGCTATCCCCTCCATGAAGAAAGAAGAAACCTTTGTGTTAGATAAATTTTGTAAAATTTTAGATTTAAAAGATTTTTCTATTTGGAAATTTTATACCAAATGGACTTATAGCCATGTTTTTAGGAGCTACAGCCGCATTTTTAAAACGCGGCTGTAGACCAGTTTTTTCGTAGTGAAATTAAGCCCAAGAAAGAAGAAATGGAATGATCTAGACACCCATACAATCATTCACATTGTTCCGTTTCTTTAGTACATCAAATTTAGATATAGATTAATGAAATATGGTCATATATATATATATAATTACTAATTTAGTTTTCTAATTTTTGGGTAAAGTTAATTTCATCCATCAACTATTAATTGTCTCAATTTAATCCAAAATTTTTAAAACTCATTCTGATCTTCACTTAAATTAAAAAAAAAAAAAAATTTTAATAGTAGTTCAAATTGACTTGATTTTGAAACTTTTGCACTTTACACATAACTTTTTAATGTACACTCTAATTGCAACTTCAATCAATTTTGTTAAACTTAAATGAAAATAAAATTTGAGAATGAAATTAACTTGATTTTGAAAATTGAGTGAGTGGCACAATTTATATATGAGGACCAAATAAAACTTTATCCAATAATTTGATGACTAAATTAGTAATTTAAATCAACAGAAATACAAAAAACAATCTTCTAAAAAAAAAAAAAAAAAAACATTTACACATATGGCCGTAACTCCCAAAGTCATGGCCCAATAATTAGGATAATGGTATGGGGTATGGTTTGATTTTGAACCCTAGCTTGAAGACAATGGTCAATGGTGATATGATAGTTTGGCTAAGGACTGTTTCTCCCCCACTTGAAGTCCTCTCATAAATGATAAACCGGCGTACTATCTAGGCCTTCACAGTGAGTAGTTCTTTTTACCCTCTCTTAACTCCCACTTGAATCCCTTTCTTGTGGGTAAATCTAAGTTCCTCAAATTTTGGTTCCTCAATTAGGAAGGTTTCTTAGCCTCCCTTAACCTTTTTCATTAAGAGGAAGAAAACTATGAATTACCATAAAAAGAGTGATTTTTTTACCAATAATGAAATGAGCTAGACAACTTTATAGTTTATTTCTTATACCTGTTCTTTGTTCTGACTAACTCCTATATCTATTATTGCAGAGTGTGGCTTGATGGTAGAAGTCTTCATATCGTTTCATTTGGTGAGTAGTTTAAGTGATAGTCCTACTATAGTCTACATATAGTATTACACATTGCCGTCACCTAACATGAGATTAATGTGTTCACACCGAAAACTCTTTTTTTTTTTAATAAAATAAAATCCTTGTATCTCCGTGTATAATGAAGGTCAGTCTTTGACTACTCCAAGGGGTGACAGCAAATGAACTCCATCTTTGAATAGATGTAAAAAGTTGACAAAGGATATACTACACTATACAAATTTCTTCTGTTGGTAGGATACTAAGCAAAGATTTAAAAAAAAAAAAAAAAAAATTAAGAACATGGTACTTGAAGAACTAAAACAATAATCAATTGACAATGTTGGTGAAGAGTGGCATGAAGTTTCCTGATGTCGATTTGATTATGAATGGAACTACAATAAATAACATATAGAATATTCTTTTTCCATTGCCACCTCCCTCTGTTGATGCCTAAACCAAATGACATAAGGTAGGAACCATGTATCAACCTTCCTGTCTCACATGTTTTCATGTGCATGTGTCCCCACCATTTCTAAATTCTAATAACATGCTATAGAGCCATGAATTCACTCATTTTTAGAATATTCTTTTTCCATTGCCACCTCCCTCTGTTGATGCCTAAACCAAATGACATAAGGTAGGAACCATGTATCAACCTTCCTGTCTCACATGTTTTCATGTGCATGTGTCCCCACCATTTCTAAATTCTAATAACATGCTATAGAGCCATGAATTCACTCATTTTTGAGATAGTATGTAAGAAGTTATAAAGGACAATTGTTTGTGTCCCATGCTAGCTAGCAAGTGCATTTTGTTGGTTTGCTACATTCACATTAGCTTTAAATTCTTCCCTAGAAGTTATTCATGTTTACATATAATTTATAGACATGACAAATTTGACAAAAAATTTCACATCCGTTACTGACACAGATTGTTATTAGTAAAAAAAAAATGATGTTCAATAATAGGACTAGATAAAAACTTATCGACTCAGCTTATAAAAAAAATATTGTGAAATTTTTTATGCATGCAATAACATTGCTCTATGTATAAGTTTTATATAAAACGTCATCTGCCAGCTGCAAGGCAATACAAAATTCTAGACTAATTGTGTCTTCATCTGTCATTATAGTTTGATGATGAGATCTTATGACTGAAAACCCATATGTAACAAAACATTTGTCAATGGAGCCCCCCTTAACTAATACACAGACTAAAATACAAGTATCAACAATAAACGAAAGCGACTTTCTTGTATCATGCTCTGGATTTTTAAAACTTTTTGTGTGTCACTAATTCATACGTACAAGTGCGAAAATGAAGAGAAAAAAAAAAGTCGGAATGTGCTCTTCTTCAAATTCGTAGAAATTTGATATAAAAGAGTTGTATAAAACACTACATAATACATATATACTAGCTAATACTACCTTGAACCTTCTCACCATTTTTTTTTTCCACTTTGGATAGAAATTAACAGCATTGCTTATGACAGTAATTTTATCACATTCATTGATAATTACACGCCACATTTAATACTTATAATAGGGTCAAATATATATGGTGGTAAGAGTCTACCACATTGCATAGTAACCCATGTTTTCTTTTTCTTTTTCTTTGTTGTCATTTTGGACTACTTTACAATTTACATCACATTAATGATTAGACAATAGCCAATGAATTTCATACAACCAAAATCATTAAAAATACTGCGCGTGGAAGAGCCCTTTCTCTATGATTTCTCGTTTCTGATATTATATAGCCACCTCCTATGAGTATTTCAAGACCACACAACTAAAAAAGTTTTAGCTTGTTTAAAAAGTCCTATGAGGTGGAAAGTAGCTAGCCAATACTACGTAGACAGCTATAGAGGAGCCAAGCCAAGCACCTCTGGCAGCATTAGTGCCCAAGTAAATCAGTAATTTCAAGTCGGTCCGGTAATAGTCTTACCGACGCGCTTTTTTTGGCACCCAAATTCACATTTTTTATGGGCCATGTTCTAATTGGATTTCAGTATTTTCAGTGGATCTATGTTGTCAATTTAGGTAACAATCATAAGTTCACATATAAACATACTGTGAATTTGGGTGCGAAAGAAGTGTGTTCTATCATTATTCGTTTAAAATTGTTTGTTAATTATATATACTTTTAGCTTGAAAATCACTTGAAAGAGAGAGCTCATTGCAAGCTTCTGTTTTTTTAAACTTACAGCAGCAGTGCTTAGACTTCTAGCATTTCAACTAAACCCCACCATTTGAGTAGTGTTAGTCTATGGACAAGCAGTACTGGCACACCCTTTATTATTTATTGAACCATGGGATCACGTGATATTGAAATAATCTTTGTTTTTTTGGTAGAAATGAAATAATCTTTGTGGACAGTTGGAGATGGGTTTTTAATATGAAGAAGACATAAAACCTTGGATCTAACTGGGGGAGGTCATAAAAATAGAAGTAATTTCATTTGTCTAACAAAGAAAGACATCATCATCACACCGTAACGGTCCACCATTAAAAATACATCAATGAGACCCAGAAAATAATTAATAACGCTTGCTAATAATGCATGTAGGCATAACTACGTACCGACCAATTGGTACGTAGTTGTAACGCACTAGTTTCTTTTGTAAAGTGCAGCTCATTTTTTAGCTTCCATGCCAATCCCTTCATTCATTTATTAACAATTTTTCATGCTCCAATCAAGGTTAGGCACCTCCACTCAATTGTCTTTTGCTACAAAAAGTTGATTCCATAGTATACTCCATTAAACTAGTTTATCACTTACATAAAAATAATATTCACGATTTTAATCAATTACAAGTTCAATGGGAGAGACTAGAGAGATCCTTGTTCGTATATTAAAATTGTTATCTTGGTAAGAATTTTAGGTAGGTGTTTGGTAAAATTTCTTACATCATGTAAAGGAATTTGAATTGATCTACACCAAAGAAAGGATTTAAGTAAAGATTGATGTACATAACTCATGGACATTAATGATTTTCTAATGAATGAAAAAGATAGAAACCTAAACTATGGATATTTTGTAATATATATCTTCAACTACAAAATTTTGCAATCAATGTCTTAATTTAGGATTTTAATTCTAATGTCTATGCATTGTCTCCAAATGTCTAAAGTTAAAAAAATTTGGGTTGACTAATTTCGTAGTAGGTGTTTGATTGCATTAGTTTTTATAGTAAAAATGCACATTGTAAGTGTTTGTTAATTTAAATGCTGATTACACATTGTCATTTTTTTTCCCTTTTCTATTTTTCATACCAGTCTTAATTATCACCTGGATCATTGAAGAATAAATTGTTTTTGTTTTTGTTTGTACTTTTTTTTCTTTTTCTTTTTTTGGGTTCTTTGGTTGCTCTCTCCTTTGTAATTTTCCCACCAAACAATGCAGCCTAACTACAAGCATTTACCCAACCTCAATTATGGAGGCCAAAAAGAATTTAAGTGGTGGCTATTTTACTATATAGTCGGCAAAAATAAGTGGAGGTGAAAGAAAGAGAACCATAGGTTTGGTTTGAAGGTAAAAAGTGAAAAAAGAATAACTCATATGTGGGTCTCTCCCATCTCACTTTCACTGCTCTCTCTTCTCATTTTCTTCACCTGGCTTTCCTCAAACAAATAATGGATTTCCTTTATCTCCCTTCTCTTTTCCATCATAGCTTTCCTTTACCTCTCTTTTTCCCTATACCAAACATTAAGGCTTTGGCCCTGAGGGACTAGAGATAGAGCCGCAAAAAAACCTATTGGGTCTTCATATTTATTCGTTAACAATGCACCTGGACGAAAGGAAAGAGGAAGACCACAGAAGAGAAACCAAAAAAGGGAGGGAGTATCTGGTTAAGGAGAAAGACAGGAAAAAAAAATCATGAAATTTCTCTATAATCTGAATTAGATATTTCTGATTTTTTTTTTTTTTTTGGCAATTACAAATGTGGTAATTTGTGAATGATAGACGATAATATATTGAAAATGATAAACCCACTAGAAAATAAATAACTTACCATTTACCATGTTAATAGTTGTGAAAATTATTATGAATATAGCATTATTTATTTTTATTCTCTTTGGAAGGTAGAGGACGGATTAGAAAAGAGAGTTACGATATACTTTTTTGTGTTTTCATATGTTTGGTAGTATAAAAAAAATTAGTCAACGGAAAGTTCAAGACTTAATTTTTAAAGATTATTTTCTATTAAAATTTTTCAGAAAACTCTGTTTTACACCGCCTGAAACAAAGAAGTAAAAAATTCATGTTTTCGAGCTCATTTTCAATGTCTCTACCGAACACGCACAAAAGAAAGAGTTTCCAAGTGTCTTTTAAAAAATGACTCATTTTCTAAAAATCGATATTGTCAAAACAAACAAAGATCAATGTAATTTTCTTCCATCCATTTTCCTCTTAAAGAACCAATCTCCAAAAAGAAGATAAAACCTTCCATTCCTTGCTCCTATACTTTTTCTTTCTCCTTGGTGGTCCATTTAGCCAAACATCACGCTAGAAATGAAGAGAAAGTCATAAAGGAAAAAAGACAAAAACAAAAGCAAAAAGTTAAAAAAAACCTATCCCTCGTGAAGACTCCAGAATTAGGGGGCAATAAAACTCACAATCATCATGTTATTAAAAAAAAAAAAAAAAAACTCACAATCATCACGTTATTAAAAAAAAAAAACCTCCCAATCATGATTCATTTCTTTTTCTCTTGTCCTTGCTCACACTTTTTTTCCTCACGTTAGTTAGATGATAGGACCACTAGAAAGACACCTCTATGTTTACCCACATGCCTTTTTTGACCTTGCCAAAAAGACAACCCTTTGCAAATTATTCCTCACACACAAAATTCCTTCTCACCCTCATGGACAAGGCATATGTTTTTCTTTTGAGTCCTCACTTTTTTCGGTGGCTATGAATATGCATCGAGAAAGCATAAATGCTAGAGAGAGAGAGAGAGAGAGAGAGAGAAGGAGAGAGTGAGAGAGAGCGAGACAATAAAAGTGATGTAGCCAGCAAGCAAAGCTACCCCAGCACATTAGCCACCTTCACTGGCTGGCTCTGTTTTGTGGTCCCTCTTACCGACAACCCCAATCAAACACAGCGAATAATTATTTAAGTATAATTACTTTTAATACTAAAAAATTTTTGAGTATTAATTAAAATATATAAAGAATGCAACACCAACTCTAATGTCCTGTTCCTTTTCTTTTCTTTTCTCTTCCCCAAGAACATGATCATTATACCCAACTGTATCTATACCATTGAAAGCTATCATACAAGAGGAAAAAAAAAAAAAGTAACCCCAATAAATTTCTGTTTCTAATAACAACTAATGTAATAACAAAAATAAAAAAAAAGAGAACTTTAGGATATGGAATATGAAACAAAGAAGAAAAAAATTATGCTGTCATTGCCTTGTCCTTTGCAACCTAGTTCCAATCATTTTGAGCTCAAATTTCTTCACAGCCCCAGCAGCATCCCTCATTGTGGTGTCCAAAACATAAGGCATTTTTTCAAATGTGACCTCTGTCGCATTGATTAGGTTCCGGCATGGTTCGCGTCTTACTGCTATGGTTCCGTGATAATGGAAGTATTTGATACGTCCCTCGGTTTTATGTGTTGTTTTACCAGCTAAATTTTGTGACATATGAACTCCAGTGGCATATACATTGCGCGGTTGCACTGCGTATTTGCGGTCCCTCCTAATTCCTTTCTTCACATCTCTATATACAAGCTTCTCAAATCCCCATCTCCTGTAATTTTGACATTGACAAAATAATGGATGAGAACAAGATGCATCTCAATGACACATATGTAGTTATCAAAACAATAGTGACTTTTGATATTGTGCACAGTCATTTATTTATTTTGAAAACAATTTTTCTCGTCAGTCCTGTTGCTGTCAATAACCAACTTCTTATGTGTGTACATGAAGCATCTCAAATAGAGCCAAGCAATCAATTAATTAGATAAAGCCATCCATTAATATCTCTCACAATGAATAGTGAGAGAGTACCAAAAATGAGTTCCATGGTCTACAATATAGACTGTTTACAATGAAACCCATCTCTCATTAGTCCCAACAAATTGCTAATGGCCCTGTTGCTTAATGGTACTTCGCTTCTTTGAGAAGGAGGAGGCTTGAGGTTAGACCTACTGTAGGGTGGGATCTGAAGGGATTTATGAGATGAAGGAGTAAGAAACTAAGGTACTTTCGTGGTTTGTTAAAAAAAGAAAAAAGCTCCTAACAATTTGACCTCAGTCCCACAAATTTTATTTCCAGTTGACATCAGCATCAACATAATTAAAGGTTTGCCAAAATTTAACCTTAATTATTAGCATTTACGTATCTTTCACTACTCTGGCCAAATTTTCATTCCCACAAATGACATCATGTTGAATATTGATTCATTTGCAAATCTTATGAGAGAAGAGAACAACCTTGATTGCAGGTTTTGTTGTGATATTTCACTGAAAC
Organism: Quercus suber; assembly: GCF_002906115.3. NCBI lineage: Eukaryota > Viridiplantae > Streptophyta > Magnoliopsida > Fagales > Fagaceae > Quercus > Quercus suber. The sequence goes on from NW_027069506.1 coordinate 669,598, forward strand.
AAAAGGATTCTAGAACAAAATGATTCATATAATATTATAGGAATTAACAAATGCCTAATCATGCAGGCCTAAGATTCAATCACTTGAGAACATAGTTCAAACCCACCCTAGTTCCACCGGCCCTCAAACAATGAAAGGAAGGAAGAATCTAATTTACCATAAGAAAGTGCCAATATTTTTAAATTTAAAAAAACACTCTGTCCAAGAATGTTTTCAACATCAAAGAAAAATGTTCCCATCACTCAACCACCACAAAATCACAATGTAAACAATTGTTTGTTTTTATCTTTTTGGATGAGTGAATTTTCAATGTGGACAGTTATCAAAGTAATTCATAAAAGCCTAACAATTCTGCAGAACAGTCAATTCCTTCTATATATACTCCAATATGAACTCTCAAACCAGTCAATTTCATGTCCAATTGAACACGGCAGAGACTAATCCAACCCAAAAAAAATTATTGTCTATCAAAGAATTTTCATCTTACAATTCATTCTATGTCTGCACCCAATCACAACAATTCAAACATCAAATTGCAGCAATTAAACTAAAATTCTCAAATATCAAAATCCAAGTTCCTCTACCAGCCATCTTTCTTAGGATTCTAATTACGCTATCTCTAGCCATTTAAAAAAGTTAAAGTAAATTTTAAACCCATTGTAAAGCATGTCAAAAGCTCTAATTCTAACCAAGCAAATCACTTTTTCTCAACCAAAATCATGCAAGAACAATTAACAAAGAACACAAAGAAGCAAAACATGTACCTGTAGGTTCTTCCATTAGGCTCAGACAAGCAGAGCTTACTGCTCATAGGCATTTGCTCAATGGTAAACTGATTATAATCAGAAAGTGAATCCAACACAGTCTTGATAGTGCTCCTGGGAGGCACAAAAATATACTCATCCACATCAAAGAAGAACATCCACTTAGTCATAAACTTATACCTATGCAAACAATCATTCACCACCATGAACTGATTGTGATAGTACCCATCAAACCTCTCTTGCTCCCTGATATCTTGCAATGTCACATACCCTTTTTCCATCCACGGCTTCAACACCTCCAACACTTCCTCATGAACCCCACCAGCATCATGTATCACAAAATGTGACTTTTCCCCAAACAATCTCACATGGTAAGCCAACCATTCCCTCACTCGCTGTGGACTCAAACCCCCATACAAAGATGACCCACAATATAAATATTCATACTTTGGCTTTGAAGTGAACACAGACAAGTCCAAAGTCCCAGGAGACTCAGTCAGAGCTTCAATGGTGTCAGTGACATTCAAGTTCCTGTCACCACCACCAGAAGTTGTAGCATAGAGAACCAGTCTTCCACCTGAGTTATCAACATTAACGGGCTGTGAAAAGGTACAGTTTACAACCACAACAGTGTAAACTCTCCCATAGCCCCAGTCTGGGAGCATCTTATATCCAACTGCGGAGACGGGTTTTGAGGTAGAGTTGTGAGAAGGTTCCCACTTGCACAAGTAAGTAGGCTTTGAATAGAGATGGAGAGGCTTTGAAGCAACACCCACAATGGCAAATGTGTTGAAACCACCTCTGTATGATCCCATAGTGACAAAGCTGTATGCTGCTGCACCATACGGATTGAAAGCTCTCTTGATGGAACCGTTCTCCAAAGTCTGATCTTGCAATGGTTGTGGCGGTGGAGGAGGTGGTGGTGGTAGTAGTGGTGGTGAAGGTGGTGGTGACTGTGACGGTGGTGGAGGAAGAGACAACAGTTGTGGCTGTGGCTGTGCAGCCAGTTGAGGTGGTGGGGCCACTTGAGACACAACCCTTGAGATACAGAAACGGAGATCAGAAGTAGAGATGGTGAAGCGAGAAGGGAGGAATTGGAAGAGTGTGGCTAGGCTGCAGAGAACAACAAGCGTTGTTAACAACAGTTTTAGCTCTGCTGCAACATGCCACACTGTGCCTCCTATGAACAGCTTCCTCTCTTTCTCTTTTCCCATTACAAACTCTCTCTCCCTCTCTCTCTCTCTCTCTCTCACACACTATTACTCTTCCTCTTTTCTTGTCTCAACTCTGGCTTCAAAGGGTCTGTGCCTCTCTGTGTTTATTGGAATATTGGGGCTCTCTAATCTCCGTGAAGCCAAAAAAATCTCTAATAACTTTCCAATTACGGGTTTAGCTAGCTGTCATGTTGTAATGTGATTTGCATAGTAGAGACTAGAGGTGTTTATTTGTATGGAAAAAATTATGATTGGGTTTAATAGTTTATACTTTTATACATCATTGTATACTTCCTAGGATTCTTCTGAAAAGGAAAAAAAAAAAATCGTATACTTCTGGGTTTATATTTTAACTTCTACTAGGAAACAAAATCACATCATATTTTCACTTCACAGTAAATTGTGGTGTCAATCTATTATAGGACAAAATAAAAACAGAATAATATAATATTCTAACTTACTACAACTCAAAACAAAGATGGTGAAAAAAAAAATGGTGCAAAAATATTTTAATATTTTGTTGTAATTTGTTTGTTTTGTGTCTTTCTTACCCACTAGTAATGACAAGTAACAATTTAAAACTTAAGATTTGTTGTGAAAATAGTGTACACATAACATTTTTCTTAATAGAGATTTTAAAATGAGTTAAAAAAAAAAAAAAAAAAAAACTCTCTCTTAACTTCCCTTATTTAATTTTATTTCTTTAAATAGATTATTAACAAGTGCCCTAAGGGCACTTGTTAGCATTTCCATATATATATATATATATATATGGAGAGTTACAAAATAGTTTTCCTTTAACTCATTTTTTTATACTAACAAACAAAGGAAATTATGAAACACTATGCGCATGTTTGGTTGACTGTAATAAATATTGTAATGTAATAGCTTCCTATAGTTTAAGCATTCTTTAATTTAGTAATATTTTTATTATTCCTTAATATTCTTTAAAAGTTAAGAGATAGCTGATTCTCAAAAAAAAAAAAAAAAAGAGATAGTTTTTTAATATTCTTTAAAATAAAGAATAATTATTCATCCATAAAAGGGTTGTAAACTTGTAATAGTTATTCTTTAGTAAGTGTAATAATTTATTAAATTAATATATTTTCAAATAAACAAACTTTTTATATGCACATAATAACTAAAAAAATAAATAATCATAATAAATAACTCATCTCTCTCTAAATTTGAAAAATATATTATGAGAAAAATATTTACTAAAATAAATCTTAAGTTTTATTTTAATGTTATAACTCTCAACTAAATTTATGAATATGTTTAGTTATTTCATTGCAACACATTTTATTTCTCATGTTAAGATTACCATTATTCGGTGTATCGAAAGTGCACTATCTTTGTATAAAGTTTTTCATTAAAATAAAAAAACAATAAATCTTTTTTTATTTTTTGAAACTATAGAACAATAAATCTCGGGTACAAGAGTTCATTCTTCAAAAAAAAAAAAAATCCAAGAGTTCATAAAGTACATTTATTGTGTGTTTGGTAAGTTTTCTGTTAAATTCAACCATGTAATTATTTTGAATTTAGTTATCTTTAAAAAAAAAATCTATATTTTTTATGGTAATTATAATCATACAGTATTTAAATTTGATTCTTTATAACCACTAATAATGCAATAGATTTTAATGTAAGAGATTTGATAAGGGTAAAGAGGGGTTAATTATTGGCATGGGTGAAAAGGTGTTAATGCCTATTGGTGTGATTAGATTAATTAAGTATTTAATTAGTAATAAGCCAAGGTGAATATATTTACATTAGAAAAGCCGTGTCAAAAAAGTGTGGGGCTCTATTCTAAAGCCTCGTCGTTGCTGTTGCCAACAGAATTGTTGCACTCTGGCTCTTGATTTCCGAACTGATTTGTTTTTTGTTTTTAATGAAAAGACTGAATGATTTTCATTAATCTGAATGATTTTTATTGCCAATTTGTCCTTACATTGTTTGAATCTATAATTCCTAGCCCCAAATTTAATGGATATGTTATCATCAACCTTGTAGTGTTCTACCCCAAAAAAAGAAAAAGAAAAAATCATCATTATAGTGGTAAATGGTAATCCTTTTCAGTCCCAAAAGGAGATTTATAAGCAATAATTTCAAACTAGTTTTTTAAAGGATTCCTTTAATCTCAAACATAAATTACAAGGACCAAATATTTATTCTCTTTTTTCTTTAATTGATAAATAAAATACCTTGTTAAAAATTTAAACTTACAAATGTCTAATTTATGTTATAGTTAGGTTAAAATATTTTGAACGAGACAGAAAGTATATAACATACAAGACCTTTTTTGTACATTAACGTGACACATGATTATTTTGGAACATGTAATATATTTGTGTTCTGTCCAAAATTTTTTGACTTAAAAGACATTCGTAGATTCAAATTTGTTTATACAAAAATAAATTGTCATAATACTTATTAGAAGGAATAAAAAAAAACCACATTATGGCTTCAAAGATTTTACAATTTTTTTTTTCCTCGAATTTTGGCAATCAAAACATTTTTTTTTTCCTCGAATTTTGGCAATCAAAATAAGGACACCATTCTCATCCTGTTTTTTCTTTGATTTTTTGGCATGCCGACCTAATTTTGAACTTATAAAAAGTTAAGAACATGGGGATTGAGTTTGAAAGTGTCATAAACTATAAGGGCATCAAAGAAATGAGATTCCCAATGCATGCCATAGGAAGTGACACCTGGCAAAACCGTCTGCAAAATAATACTAGTCCCTCAATTCTCTTCTCTCTCCTCCCATTCCCATATGATATGGCTGTCAAAGACGACTGTCCGAAATGTGCTGTCTTCGTCACTCTAACCTACCCTACACACTCCAGCCACATTGGTGGAGACCACCTTTTTCAATTAATGATTTCACATTTACTAATTAATTAACAATAAAGTTATAGCTATAATTTTTTCGCAACAAATTAAAAATATTATACTTTGAAATTTTTTTTTTATTAGTTTGAATATATAAAATTGTATATATATTTTAAATATTTAGATATTAAATATACATAATTGTGTAGTCTTTGAATTTAAAGAAAAGAAAAGTTGTCTGATGGAGAATTGGGTTATGAAAATTTTTTTAAAAGTTTTTATTAAAAAAAAGTAATTAATTTTTTGACTAATTTTTATATTTCTTTTAAAAGTGTGAAAATTTTCTTAAAATGCGGGTTTTATTTAGTTCAACTAATAAAGTTGCTAATAGTTGAATAAGAGATCTGAAATTTTAATCATTACTTATACCAAAAACTAATTGATGTCTTGGTCTGATAATAAATAGCTATTATTAGGAATAGATGTCATAGGTTGAAATTCTAAAAAATAAAAATAAAATTCCTAAAATAGTTTAGTAAATTTTAATTATAAGCTCTTCATAGTAGGTTAAAAAAAATGATATCAATTATCAATAAGAAGAAAACCAGCAAAAACTTGTCATTTAGATTTTATTGTAAAATTATTATGAAAATATTATAGTTTAGCCATACTCATTAATTAATTAATTAATTTTTTATAATATTATTAATTAATTAAATAAAACAACTCCGTACTTTTAAATTTTAATAATTGAATCTCAGTTAGGAAAATGGGTGGCATCACATGCTACGTGGACCACTGCTAGCATCACATGTTTGTAACGGTGATTTTTAATTTGCAATAATAATACATTAATACCTTTTAATATATTTTCAAATAAACAAACTTTTTATATGCACATAATAACTAAAAAAATAAATAATCATAATAAATAACTCATCTCTCTCTAAATTTGAAAAATATATTATGAGTAAAATATTTACTAAAATAAATCTTAAGTTTTATTTTAATGTTATAACTCTCAACTAAATTTATGAATATGTTTAGTTATTTCATTACAACACATTTTATTTCTCATAATTAAGATTACCATTATTTAGTGTATCAAAAGTGCACTATCTTTGTATAAAGTTTTTCATTAAAATAAAAAAACAATAAATCTTTTTTTTTTTTGAAACTATAGAACAATAAATCTCGGGTACAAGAGTTCATTCTTCAAAAAAAAAAATCCAAGAGTTCATAAAGTACATTTAGTATGTGTTTGGTAAGTTTTCTGTTAAATTCAACCATGTAATTATTTTGAATTAAGTTATCTTAAAAAGAAAAATCTATATTTTTTATGGTAATTATAATCATACAGCATTTAAATTTGATTCTTTATAACCACTAATAATGCAATAGATTTTAATATAAGAGATTTGATAAGGGTGAAGAGGGGTTAATTATTGGCATGGGTGAAAAGGTGTTAATGCCAATCGGTGTGATTAGATTAATTAAGTATTTAATTAGTAATTTGCCAAGGTGAATATATTTACATTAGAAAAGCCGTGTCAAAAAAGTGTGGGGCTCTATTCTAAAGCCTCGTCGTTGCTGTTGCCAACAGAATTTTTGCACTCTGGCTCTTGATTTCCGAACTGATTTGTTTTTATTGCCATTTTTTTTTTTGATGAAAAGACAGAATGGTTTTCATTAATCTGAATGATTTTTATTGCCAATTTGTCCTTACATTGTTTGAATCTATAATTCCTAGCCCCAAATTTAATGGATATGTTATCATCAACCTTGTAGTGTTCTACCCCAAAAAAAGAAAAAGAAAAAATCATCATTATAGTGGTAAATGGTAATCCTTTTCAGTCCCAAAAGAGAATTATAAGCAATAATTTCAAACTAGTTTTTTAAAGGGTCCTTTAATCTCAAACGTAAATTACAAGGACCAAATATTTATTCCTTTTTCTTTAATTGATAAATGAAATAACTTGTTAAAAATTTAAATTGTAGATGTCTAATTTATGTTACAGTTAGGTTAAAATATTTTGAACAAGACATAAAGTATATAACATACAAGACCTTTTTTTTACATAATGTGACACATGATTATTTTGGAACATGTAATATATTTGTATTCTGTCCAAAAATTTTTGACTTAAAAGATATTCGTAGATTCAAACTTGTTTATACGAGAATGAATTGTCATAATACTTATTATAAAGAAAATAAAAAAATACCACATTATGGCTTCAAAGATTTTTCCTCGAATTTTGGCAATCAAAACATTTTTTCCCTCGAATTGTGGCAATCAAAACAAGGACACCATTCTCATCCTGTTTTTCCATAGTTATTGATTCCGTTCCGTTCCGGCCGGAACGGCCGGAATTTTTCGTACCGGTATGCAAACCGGTACCGGAATACTCACATTCCACCTCGGGTCAAATTCCGGGTCATTCCGGTCCATTCCGGCCATCCGGTCAATTCCGGCCAATTCCGGCCGAGATGCAAATTCCGGCCGGTACCGGATTTGGCCTATTATTAAAAAAAAAAAAAAGAAAAAAAAAAAAAGAGTAAAGGTCCAATGGGTGTTGGTAGTTCTTGGGAGTTCTTTTGATAATGAATTTGATCATTCTCTCATGGATGATGATGAGGAGGAGGAGTAAATCTTGTATTTTTTTATATTTAGTTATTGTCTTGTAAATCTTCTTATTGTGTGATTATATTGATGTTTAAGACTTAAGAGTTAAGACTAAATGATTTGTATTATTTGATATTTAGTTATTTATTTATTAGAATTGATAATTTTATGTTCAACAAGGATATATATAAATTATTTTTTAAGAACCCCGAAACACCCTGAAACGGTACGCCGAAATCGGCCGGTACCGAAATATTCCATTCCACTGGACAAACCGAAACGGGGTCCAAAACGGTATTAATAACAATGGTTTTTTCTTTGATTTTTTGGCATGCCGACCTAATTTTGAACTTATAAAAAGTTAAGAACATGGGGAGTGAGTTTGAAAGTGCCATAAACTATAAGGGCATCAAAGAAATGAGATTCCCAATGCATGCCATAGGAAGTGACACCTGGCAAAACTGTTTGCAAAATAATACTAGTCCCTCAATTCTCTTCTCTCTCCTCCCATTCCCATATGATATGGCTGTCAAAGACGACTGTCCGAAATGTGCTGTCTTTGTCACTCTAACGTACCCTACACACTCCAGCCACATTGGTGGAGACCACCTTTTTCAATTAATGATTTCACATTTACTAATTAATTAACAATAAAGTTATAGCTATAATTTTTTCGCAACAAATTAAAAATATTATACTTTGAAATTTTTTTTTATTAGTTTGAATATATAAAATTGTATATATATTTTAAATATTTAGATATTAAATATATATAATTGTGTAGTCTTTGAATTTAAAAAAAAAGAAAAGAAAAGTTGACTGATGGAGTATTGGGCTATGAAAATTTTTTTAAAAGTTTTTATTAAAAAAAAGTAATTAATTTTTTTGACTAATTTTTATATTTCTTTTAAAAGTGTGAAAAATTTCTTAAAATGCGGGTTTTATTTAATTCAACTGATAAAGTTTCTGATGGTTGAATAAGAAATTTAGAATTTTAATCATTACTTATACCAAAAACTAATTGGTATCTTGGTCTGATAATAAAGAGTTATTATTAAGAATAGATATCATAGGTTGAAATCCTAAAAAATAAAAATAAAATTCCTAAAATGGTTTATTAAATTTTAATTATAAGCTCTTCATAGTAGGTTAAAAAAAATGATATCAATAAGAAGAAAACCAGCAAAAACTTGCCACTTAGATTTTATTGTAAAATTATTGTGAAAATATTATAGTTTAGCCATACTCATTAATTAATTAATTGTTTTTATAATATTATTAATTAATTAAATAAAACAACTCCGTACTTTTAAATTTTAATAATTGAATCTCAGTTAGGAAAATGGGTGGCATCACATGCTACGTGGACCACTGCTAGCATCACATGTTTGTAACTTTTTTTTTTTTTTTTTTTTTTTTTTTTTTTTTTTTTTTTTTTTACAGTTGAATAGTTTGGTCAAATCTTTTTCTCAACCAACAAAAAAAAAAGTTCGATCAAATATTCTAGATGAAAATATTTTATGTCTCTAATTAAGTGTAAAATATTTGATAACATAATTTCCGAATTAAGTCAAGAGCTTGGTAGTTAACTGACACTAGTGTGTACATATGCACGGATACAGTTAAAAATAAACACAATTATACAATTCAAATTATATATTTTTAAAAAAAAGATGTTCAAATTATACCTGATATTAGTTTACACTTTTTTCAAGTCATACATTTCTAAAATATGTAATGATTTCTCATTGTATATATATGATTTAGAATTTAAGTGTTTTTTTTTACAGTTGAATAATTTGGTCAAATCTTTTTCTCAACCAACCAAAAAAAAAAAGTTCGGTAAAATATTCTAGATGAAAATATTTTATGTCTCTAATTAAGTGTAAAATATTTGATAACATAATTTCCAGATTAGGTCAAGAGCTTGGTAGTTAACTGACACTAGTGTGTACATATGCAAGGATACAATTAAAAATAAGCACAATTATACAATTCAAATTATATATTTTTTAAAAAAAGATGTTCAAATTATACCTGGTATTAGTTTACACTTTTTTCAAGTCATACATTTCTAAAATATGTAATGATTTCTCATTGTATATATATGATTTAGAATTTAATTGGTTTTAAACTTTTTGGTTTTTGCTACTAATAATTTACTTATCACAAAAATTAAAAATTTAGATGGACAAATGGTGGAAAATTGTACCCCAAATAAAATCCAATTTAGAGTCTAACTGGATTTGTACTCTTTGATTTTTATACTCAATAATTCACTTGGTACAAAATTAAAAAAATTAAATGAGACACGTGGCACAAAATTGAGAATTCAAATTAAAATGTAATTGGATTTTCTATTAGCTTTGGTATATATATAGATCTTTTGGTGTTTTTTTACAAGAACATCCAGGATTCAAATAGACAAATACTTCTCTTAGGTAACTATCGAATTATTTATATATTAAAAAAAACTATAGAAAAAAAATCCAAAAATTTTATTCTCTAACCACTATAAAATTTTATATTTAAAATTCAATTTTTATGGAGTAAAGATATTATTTATTTATATAGATTAAATATGCGGTGTTAAAAAATGAGTAATACTAAAGACACAAATTATTTTACAACATTTTTACAAACTGTTGATGTGGTTTTAGCATTTTCCAAATAGTTATTGTAAGTAAAAATGTGATTTTAGTGATGGGCTCATATTAAAACTAGTAAAAATTCGTCATATCAGCAGTTTGTAAAAATGTTGTAAAATAGTTTGTGTCTGTAGCATTACTCTTAAAATATTAACTCATTTGAGCACGAATAATAAAAAGTTATATTTTATTTTATTTTTATAACAAAATCTCATATCATATCTTGATATGAATGTCATATGTGATGGAATAGAATGAGATGATCATAAGGGAATGGAAAAGAATGGAATGTATTTAAGTAAGAAAAAGGAATGGAAAAGAATGGAATGGAATAGAATTAAATAACCTTGACTGGATGTTTTAAAATAAAGTAATGAAAAGGAATTAAAATGAATGGAATATAAGTAATCCTGTTTGGGAGCAACATTGAGAGAATAGAATAGAATTATTTTATGATAATATTACTATTAGACCCCTATTTAAAAATAAATTGTTGAATATATAAGGGTATTTTGGGAGTTTTAGTAAAAAAATAATTATATCTAATTTCATTCCCTCCTATTCCTCCCAATTTCGGGGGGAATGAAAATTTGAGGTTTTAAAGGAATAGAGAAGAATGAGTGTTCCCTCCTACTCATTTCATTTCCTCCCACTTAAACTCCCAAACAAAGGAATGAACTTTCCATTCCCTCCATTAAAACTCCCAAACAAGAGAAGGGAAGAATATTCTAAAATTATTCTTTTTATTCATTTCCATTCTATTCCATTCCATTCCCTCCTTCTAAGCGGAGCCTTAGACACTGTATATAAATAAGTGAGATTTAGTTTCATTCCTATTCCATAATGTAAACCATGATGTGTGTTGATTTTGGTAGAGTATCCTCAAAGATTGCACATATAAGTTTGCGTCAACATTAATATATAAGATTGTCTCCATTTTTATCGAGATTCATTATACATGTTCGGTTCAACCACCTTACCTTCGAGTTTATGGAAAACTTAGTTCTATTTTCTTCTCTCTTGACAAAGCTTAAGCATCAAATTACAGAAATAATGATGGCGATGGTAAGTGCCATAATTTAATGGGACCGGCTTGGGGAGGAAGAAATTTTTTATTTTACAAATAATTGTAGTCATTGAACATATGACATTCATTGAAGGCGGGCTTGTGTGTGTTTTTTTATTAATAAATTATTGAAAGAATTCTCTCTCTCTCACACACATATACATAGAAAGAAAAAAGAGAGTATAGGTTGGGACTGATATAACTGTTTATTTTTTAAAAAGTTTTACACTATATAATAATATTTTCTTGAATTTATATTTTGAAAATCTCATCATTGAACTATTTATTGTTTTTGTTTTTAACATAAATAAAAGGTAAGAGGAAACAATGTATTCTAATGGACGATTTTTTTTTATTTTTTTATTTTAATCTAATATAAAATTATTTAGCAACATTACATTAACTAAAGTAACAATATGTGTAATTTGAGTGTGTGTGTATATATATATATATATAATAAAATAATTAATTGATTGAATAAATTCTTGTGTTGTGGAGGTTGGATGGGGTGAAGATAGGTGTTAGAATTTCACTGTTGATTATTTATTTTCACTGACTTTTCCAGTGGAAACAATAAGTGAGTGTTACCCTCCCTACAAGGACAGTACACAGAGTATGTCATATTGTATTTGTGATGTTTTGCATTAATTGTATACACAAGTATCTTGTTCTCCTTGTTTCCTCTAAAATTTTATGTCAAAATCTATTGAATTTATTTAAAAAAATAAATTTATTAATTTATATTCTTATATTTGGAGTTATGACGTGCCTTATATTAGAACCCCTTTCTCTTTCTATTATGTGTTTCTCAAAAAAAAAAAAAAAAAACCTTATATTCATCTATCATTATTAATTTTCTAATTGCTTCTTATTTTAAGCGAACCTAATGCGCTTTGTTATTCCCAACAATATTTTGTACCTCTTCAAACACATTATTGTATTAGGAGTTTTTTTAAGTTTTACTTTAAAAACATTGATTTTATAAGGAGTTTTTGAGTTTTTTAGTTTACGATTAAATATTGAAGAGTTTAGATTTTTTTTTTGGGTGAAAATTAGATGAATTACCATGTATTTTGATCATGATAATGAATTTATTTCTTTTGAAATTTCTTATTGCGGGTTAAATATAAATTTTTTTGAATTGAAATTTGTGGGTGTTACATAATGTGAAGAAGAAAAAAATCATCAGCAATTTTTCAATATTAGAACTCCTAAAGTGTCAAAGTGTTATTACATTTTTTTTTCTTCCTTTTTCTTTTGACATTTACTTATTTCTTCAAGAAGTGTATTATATGTCAATGATTATTCCGAGCCATCGACCATGTCTTAATGTGTTCTTAGCTAAGATCCAATGAGCTCTGGAATTTTCAATGGTCAAAGAGGTTATGCTATTTAATATATACGTAAACCCTTTTTGTTTTGATACACGTTTTTCAAATGTCTTTCAAATTAGGCCACATTTCCTATCAAAAAAAAAAAAAAAGCCACGTCTTGTATAAGAGTCGGTGAATCGGCATTGTATTGCTAACTACAATCAAGTTTTGGCATGTCTCCCTTCTCCCAAAAAAAAAAAAAAAGATTGGGCATGTCTTCGTATATTTGATTAGGCTTTCCTAAACATTTAGGTTAATAACATCAAGAGATGTTAGTTGAAATATAAAATTTTTGGCCGAATTTGTACAGTAGAAAATCTTCAATAATTCAACTTATTTTGCCAATTCTTCTCTAGGGTCTTAAGCCTCTAATATCCTTGTTGATGATCATTTTGTAATGAGGGCCAAAATGCTAAAGCGAACCCAAAACTTTTGATTATTATTATTATTTTTTATACAAGATAGAATTTTTACTCTAATTTAATCTAAGTGTATATGTGTGTGAAGCTTCTTTCTAGAAACTTGAACCTCGGTCCTTGCCCTTCACACCCCTCAAGCATTTATACTTGTGGAATGACCATCGCATCAAGAGTGCGCAGTGGTTTGATTATTTGAAATGTGATTAAATTAGAAGACTCAAGCCCAAAATTTCAATATGTGATAAATAATTAAATATAGGCTAGTGGTATGTTGCAAGATGGGAATCAAAATGCTAAACGGCAATGGGTGCAACAAAATGCTTACAACAAGTAAAAAAAAAAAAAAAAAAAAAAAGCCACGTCTTGTATAAGAGTCGGTGAGTCGGCATTGTATCGCAAACTATAATCAAGATTTGGCATGTCTCCCTTCTCCAAAAAAAATAAAAAAAAATAAAAAAAATAATGATTGGGCATGTCTTCCTATATTTTATTAGGCTTTCCTAAACATTTAGGTTAATAACATCAAGAGATGTTAGTTGAAATACAAAATTTTTGGCTGAATTTGTACAATAGAAAATCTTCAATAATTCAACATATTTTGCCAATTCTTCTCTAGGTTCTTAAGCCTCTAATATCCTTGTTGATGATCATTTTGTAATGAGGGCCAAAATGCTAAAGCAAACCCAAAACATATGATTATTATTATTATTTTTATACAAGATAGAATTTCTACTCTAACTTAATTTAAGTGTACATGTTTGTGAAGCTCCCTCATAGAGACTTGAACCTCGGCCTTTGCCCTTCACACCTCTCAAGCATTTATATTTGTAGAGTGACCACCACACCAAAAGTGCGCGCAATGGTCTGATTATTTGAAATGTGATTAAATTAGAAGACTCAAGCCCAAAATTTCAATATGTGATAAATAATTAAATATAGGCTAGTGGTATGTTGCAAGATGGAAATCAAAATGCTAAACAGCAATGGGTGCAACAAAATGCTTACAACAAGAAGGGAAATTTGGGAAAAGTGGTGAGAGAGAGAGAGAGAGAGAACTCTTTTGTGCCACTATTTTCATCACAAGACCTCAAATGTTAATGCTGGTTTGTTATTAAATAGGCTTTTGTTATGAGGTTAGGGTTTCAAGGGCAAAACGAGATTAGTTGTGTCAGTTCTGATGGAAGGTTTCCATAGTAAATCTAGGATGTTTTTGGGGTTTGGTTTATGGATAATGGTTGAGGCCATGGTCCTCCATGATGTTAAACTAATAATTATGGTCATATTTGTTTTTCAAGTAAAAGGAAGGCTTGTCTTTTTATTATTATTAAGGGAAATGTTTGACTCAATGTTATTGGCTACCTTTTGGTCGTTTGGGAAGCTGCTCTATGCAATAGAAACCAGCCAAGAAAGCACAAAACATCCTTTACATGGGCCTCAGGTTTTGCAAGAAGCCCCAGCCCACTTTTAGCAAAACCCACATTTTGGGCTCATAAAAATGGTCTAAAAAAGTACTTATACCCTTCACACTTGGGAATTGGGCTCATAAAAATGGTCCGTACTTGAAAGAAACAAATTGGAATTGAGCTCGCAACACTTTTTTTTAAAACAACCGTCAAGAATCCTCCCATCATTTTTGTTTCCCAATCATCAGATTCTAAATGCTGGTGTACTTTAAAATTCAGTAAAAATTTCTTGAAAAAATTTGCAATTCCTATGAACATCTCAATCCAGAATTCTTGCAATTCTAATACCCACCATTTAGGTAAACAAATGTTAATTCAAGCCTCTCCAACATTTATAATATTGTTAGAATTTGACTTTTCAATATTTTTCTTTAACTCTATATATATGAAGTTAATTTAAAAAATGAATAGTATTTAATAACGTTCAAAGGTATTTGTCATTTAAAAATTCTGACAATGAGTTGGTTTGGAATCTTTGGATTACTTAAAAGACAATATAAATTAAAATTGCAAGATATCGAAGCAACATAAAAAGTATGAGAGTTCTAATTCTATACTCTCAAAAATCTACTACTTGGTTATTTGAATTTTTTACAACCAAACATCCATGTCCTTTCTAGCATATGCATTTCATCTATTGCACGCAAAAGTCTCTCTTTAAATAATATGTTAAATGTAGAGTCGGATCATGGGTGCCTCATCCCAAGGCAGGTGAGAGTCAAGTTGGGGCAAGACGCGGGATGAAAAATTTTTACCACCCCTAGCTAGGTAGCTCTATAATTAATGAAATAGAAGAAAAAGGAACTTTAAGGAAGGGACAACAATGGCAATGTTGAGAGAGAAAGAAAACGGGTAACTAGAATAGGATGGTATAATATGTATAAAATAAAATAAAAATTAAATGTAAATAAGATATGTATAAAAAAAAACACACACACACACACCTAGGGCTGTGCTGGTCCTGCTGGACATACAACCATGTTGGGTGAAAAACCCCATGTTGGGCGGATCAAGCAGGGCCGGGAATTTTTACCATTCCTACAAACGAGGCACATAGTGAGTGGGTGAAGAAGTTTGGCTATAGCAATTAGTACAACTTCTCTGAATCTATACATAACCCTCATGCAACATAAGGATAAAACTCAGATTATCAAATATCAAATTGAACCTCACAATATTAACTTAGAAGAATTGAACACCCAATTCTGAGCTTCTACAGACAACCAAGACAAACAAGCATATCAAGATCTCATAAAAACTATATTATTGTTACCAAGCATGAAACAGACAAAAAAAAATGGAAGATAATTTAAGGAACTAAAAGGTCAGAGCTACAAAACCAAATAACCATCAGATAAGTTTGAAGGTTATTTTCACCATGTTCATTTAAGCTGTGGCTGCCCCTTGAGCTGCAAGCCTCTTCTTGGCCTCTTCAATGATGGTTAGCTTTATTCCCTTGCCCTTAGGAAGGGAAACCCAAGGCTTTGTCCCCTTGCCAATAGTGTATATAATTTAAGGAACTAAAAGGTCAGAGCTACAAAACCAAATAACCATCAGATAAGTTTGAAGGTTATTTTCACCATGTTCATTTAAGCTGTGGCTGCCCCTTGAGCTGCAAGCCTCTTCTTGGCCTCTTCAATGATGGTTAGCTTTATTCCCTTGCCCTTAGGAAGGGAAACCCAAGGCTTTGTCCCCTTGCCAATAGTGTAGACATTGCCCAAACGAGTAGCAAATTCATGCCCAGTGGCATCCTGGATGTGGACTGTCTCAAAGGTTCCCTTATGCTTCTCTCTGTTCTTGATTACTCCGACACGGCCTCTATTTCTTCCACCAGTCACCATGACTACATTCCCAACATCAAATTTGATGAAATCAGTGATTATGCCACTCTCCAAGTCCAGCTTGATGGTGTCATTGGCCTTGATGAGAGGGTCTGGGTAGCGGATGGTTCGCCCATCATGGGTGTTGAGGTATGGGATGCCCTTTTGCCCAAACTGCACCGACCTGACTTTGCAGAGCTTAAACTGCAGAGAGACTTTCAGTTGATCAGAATAATCCTAACAGGATCCATAATAACTCCAGCTTCAAAGGATCCATACAATATTGCGATACAAAATTGTGAAGCTAGGCAGATGATGTTACAACTTCATCTATTATGTACAATAAGATGATATATATTCACTAGGAATCATGTCACTCTCAGTTTTTGAAGCCTCAGTTACAGATATACATTAATTTTTACAATGGAAAAAAAAAATTGAGAATATATTCAAGAGACTGAAGATAATACCTTTGCCTCTTCGTCCCTGATTGAGTGAAGACGGAATCGACCCTTAGTGTCGTAAAGCAGGCGGAAATTCTCATTAGTCTTGGGGATTGAAACAACATCTGTTAGAAGGAAAGAAGATTATAAGCATAACATTAAATTTCTAACCAATAACACCACAGAACTTAATTTTAAACCAGGGAACATGCAGCAGTCATAAATACAAGGAAGCAACAAAAACTCTCAATGCCACAAAACTAATGAGCCACCCACCAATCATATTGGCTAGGTCAAATAATTCAGGAAAAAATGAGTGTGGAAGATTTAAATGACATTTTTTCCTAATGTAGTAGCAATACATAGTGTAAATAAAATTATATCATCAAGCAAATTGTGGTTATAGTAATTCAACATTTTCCTTTGCAACACCCATCAATTAGTAAATTTGTAACTGCATCATATAGATGGGTTAAAAAAAAAAGGCATGTTTTTCAGTATGTCTCCAAAAGGGCCCCCCACTAGTCCAGCTAGCTAGTGAGCAGTTCTTTCAGTTAAGAAGATATAGATGATTACTGCATAGGTACAAATGAGCATTCTTCTCATGATGATTTAGTGTATTGCATTGGTACTAAAAACAAGTAAAGATAAAAAAAAATAATAATAAAGTCAATAATTTACAACAGGAAGATTAGGATGTGCATACCCATGAAACCCGAGGGATAGGTCTTATCTGTCCTGACTTTCCCATCAACCAGAACATGTCGTTGCATCAGTATGGAAATGACCTCACGGTATGTGAGAGCATATTTCAATCTGTTTCGCAAAATAAGGATCAATGGCAGGCATTCCCTAGATTTGTGAGGTCCAGATGAAGGCTTGGGAGCCTAAACAAGAAAAATAAAATACATTGAACAAAAAGGAACCTGAATTCAACATATAAACTGAGAGATAAGACGAATACAAAAATCAGTCCAGAGGCAACTAGGTACAGAAGTTTTGACTTACAAATGCACCACCAAGTTTGTCAAGCATCCAATGCTTAGGGGCATTGAGCCTCTTCAAGTGCTTCTTCAACCCTCTAGCCTGTTGTAGACATACAAAATATTAATTTCAAAAACTTAAAACAAGCCAAATATTCATGTATACTATACATAAATGGGTTGAATACAATTCATACACAATTCATAAAGTTGTTTTATACGTGCTTTATATCAGAGTTACAAGATTTAAGTTTCACTTGAAAATAAAATTTAGACATTTCACCTAATAGATTTGACAAAAGTTAAAACCTCAAGGATAAGAATAACCACAATGATAAAACATCAATGAGTTTTCTACCGTAAAGAGTTGTGTTTACAACCAACTTTGACCTATTTCACTTTGTTTCCACTGTAGAATTTGAATCTAATGAAGGATATCCAATATTAAAATTTAAAGCTGGAGAATCACCTATGATAAAAAAAACGTAAGACGCTAGATATTTGCTACTGCCATACAGGAATACGGATGGAAGCTTTCATCAAGCAACAGAGGTGGATTTTTATAAGTTTACTTCAATCAAATTCAGAGGACGGTCCCTACATGCTAAGTTTTCTAGCCAACATAAGCACTTAGTTGCACAAATCAGTTTTTCAAATAATTGACAGAGCTGACATCTAGCACTAACACAAACCAGGCATTCAATAGAGGGATCAGGATTGTGTGGGAATGAAGGATAAAACAATTATCAATACAAACTTTATGGATTTTACGACATGCAATAAAATATAGGTGCCCATCATGGGCCATCACAATGATAAAACATCAATGAGTTTTCTACCGTAAAGAGTTGTGTTTACAACCAACTTTGACCTATTTCACTTTGTTTCCACTGTAGAATTTGAATCTAATGAAGGATATCCAATATTAAAATTTAAAGCTGGAGAATCACCTATGATAAAAAAAACGTAAGACACTAGATATTTGCTACTGCCATACAGGAATACGGATGGAAGCTTTCATCAAGCAACAGAGGTGGATTTTTATAAGTTTACTTCAATCAAATTCAGAGGATGGTCCCTACATGCTAAGTTTTCTAGCCAACATAAGCACTTAGTTGCACAAATCAGTTTTTCAAATACTTGACAGAGCTGACATCTAGCACTAACACAAACCAGGCATTCAATAGAGGGATCAGGATTGTGTGGGAATGAAGGATAAAACAATTATCAATACAAACTTTATGGATTTTACGACATGCAATAAAATATAGGTGCCCATCATGGGCCAGTTTTGAATAGTGGCAAACCATAAAATGCAGAGTTACATAAGAAGATCTCAGCCCTACCCAACTGAAGAAAATGATAGACGATTGGTTATCAAAAAGCCTCTCTTTTCATCATACATGGAGAGATGTCATTTTAATCAGCCTCTCTCCAAAACAAAATTGGAGGTAAAGTCACCTACCAATTAACTCTCTCAGACACCAGTGGGAGCTTTGTGCATTGGGTAGAACTATCATATATGTATTCTAGACTTAGAAAAGAAAATAGTTAAGCAAATCCCAACTTCCTAATCTCCACCAATTATGTAAATCAAACATATACCATACATTTTTGTAACAACCCCATGACAAAATCATCATTATATTCATTCTCAAACTTGTTTGTAGCTGTTTAATACATTTTTAGTTTATGAATCCATAGAATAACCAAACAACCGTATAACCATACATAAGAGATCAAAAAAAACATACACATAATCTACATATTTGAACACCCAAATCCTGGTTCTGACATATCTTCAACATCAAAAAGAACCCATTTGAAACAACCAAAACCCAAACGAATACAACCCCTTAAAATCCATTTGGACAGTGAACAAAACCCACAATATTCATTAGCCAATTTCATATCCTTAAAATAAATTTTATTAAAAAACAAAAAGACCAACAACAAACGATAATATCGAAAGAGAAGATGTACAAACCATTTTTGTTTGGGTGTGGTGTACAAGTAGAGCAAGTCTGTTGTCTCTCCAAGCTCTCTGCAAAGGCAGCAAGGTTTTGTGAATGAAGCTGCTCGTGAATATATATGGTTACAGAGAAGGAACCCTAATGGGTGCCATGGTTTTATGTTTTTTGGGCTGAGTATTCGGGTCGGATGTGGGCTGGAATAGGGTCTACAATGGGCTCATATCTGCAATCTGTTCTACCCATAGAAAAGGGCCAGTTAACTGCATAGCGCATAAGTGAAAAAAAAATAAGATTTTAAAAAATAAAATAAAAAATTTAGCCACTATATTTTAGGGTGACAATTAATTTAGTACCTACATTTTAGTAAATATTAATTTGGTTTTTATCGTTAACTTACAAATAAAAAATGTTCACATCAGTAATGAATTACACAATTGATAGTTGATACACTTGAAGCTCACGTGACTTACAAAAGATAGAAAAAAAAAATTTTAAGAACTTATTCTACATTTTTTTTTTTCATTTTCTTGGCAATAAAACACACAGTACACTCAAAAAAAAAAAAAAAAAATCAAACAATCAATTCCTAATTTCATCAAATCTTCACCTGCAAATTAGATAAGTATTTCAACCACAACCTCTAAAATTCATTTATCTCTATATATTAAGAAGATTTGGAAAGTTAGTTATTACTTTTTGAGTTATCAAAATATTCCAATTTAATTAGATGGTCTTACTCTTAAAAAAATTGTTTCTCAAAAAAAAAAAAAACTCTTAAAAAATTGAAAAAAGAGAGAGGATAGAATCATAATTCAACAAAATTTTAAAAACAAAAAACTATATATGGTTCATTTGGATATAACTTATTGTTGTTAAAAACTGATTGTTGCTGAAAATACTGTAGCAAAATAATTTTTAAATGTATGAATAGTATCGTGGGACCTATTTTTAATATTTTTAATGCATGAACAGTGCACGCACTGTTCATGCACAGTACTTGTTGTTCCTCAAAAGTCAATAACTTTGGTGTAAAAAAAAGGAAAAAAAAAAAAAAACTGAAAACGCAAGGAACAAAACGCAACGCAACATTAAGTGGAATGAAGTGCTATCCAAATTGATACTATATCACAAAAACATTCTACTCCACGCACACAACAAAAGTGTAATTAAAGAGTGTGTATTTAGTAGTTTGAAAAAAAAAAAAAAAAAAAAAAAAAAAAAAAAAAAAAAAACCCACCCTAGTCACACAATCAACAACAATTTCCTCTTAATAACTTCCAACTAAATGAATACTTTCCAAGTAACCCAGTAACAGTGGTTACAAACTTCTCCTAAACTTAAACATCGTTTTTTGCTCTAAAAAATTTAATAAAAATATATATTCATGCATGGTATTTTTTTTTTTTTCATTTGAATTCTAACTTCTCACTAACTCTTACCATGTCTAAATCATTTTAGTTCTAGTTAAAGTTATTTTTATTAAAAATAATAATAAAGAAAAAGATTAACAATTATCTTTATTCAGGTTTTTTAAGGATATTTTAAAACTTTTTTTCCTCTCTGTTAGTGAGTTGATGGTAGGAACCAAATTAACGGCAAATTGAAAATAATAGGAACTAAATTGATTGTAATCCCAAAATGTAGGGAACTTGTGGGGGAGTGAACCTAAATCCAAGGAGTGGACCCGGCCTGGGGTCTAACAAGAGATAAAGGGGACTTCTGATGGGAAGACCATTTAGGCCTATAGCTGAAGTAATCTGCTATACCCATCCTTCCCAAAGACCCATCTAGGCACGCTACTGTGGTAATTTGCGGAACCATTCTTTCTAGAGGACATGGAGACTAGTCGAGGTGCGACCTTCCTCTTAAGCCGAGGCCATCCTTTGCTCACCTTTCTCCCAATGAACACATCGAAGAAAATGCAGAGCCCAACGTAACATCTTTGCATTAATGAGGTTCTCCCACTTAATGTCAGTCTCATTAAATGCTGAATAACTGGCCTAAACAATGAAAACACCTCCAAAAGTCCTTCTTCATGATTAAGAAATGGCAGCGCAAGGGGCTTATAGGACAAGTACCCCTCAAATCCAGCTAAGAGCTAGACACCTAGAGAATGAAGAGATATGGCTATAAAAGAAGAAGGAGAGAGCAATAGGAATGGGGGTCCATAAAAAAAAGGACATAAGCAAGAACAATAAAGAGAAAGAGAGTTAGAGCTTTTTTACTTATATTCAACCCTCAAAATCCTTCTCTGTATCACAAGAACACTCCTTTTTCATATATATATATATATATATATAAATAAACGCATGATATAGTTTCCTTTTCCCTTTAGCTATTTGTTTAATTTTCCCAATGTGGATTCATATCTCTCATTTTTTAGAAATTAGTTGTGTTGATTAAGAACTTTTGTTCAAAATCCATTTCTTAAGTTTTTGACCCCCACATAATCATAATAGTATTTTTGTCTTTTTCTTTTCTTTTATCTTTTTAATCCCACATAACTTCTAACCTGCCGATGGTAAATATCAAATTATAAAGAAAATAAAAAGAATGATATTTTAGTATGAATTACTAAAGAGAAGTAGTACTTAAATTTTTATTTTGGAAAAAATCCATTTTTCATCCGCTAACTTTTCCCAAAAATCATTTCTATTTTTTAAGTTTGAAGTTTGTTATTTTAGTCAACAACTTTGCTAACTCACTCAAATCAATACTTCTGTCCATTATCAAGTGCTTTGTTAAGCAATTACAATAGAGAGAAAGAGAGTTAGAGGTTTTTACTCATAGTCAATTCTCATAATCCCTCTTATTATTTAAATAAATTTTTGTTAATTTTAATAAAATTAAAAAAGAAAAGAAAAAAAATCAGGATAACTTGTTTCATTGCTTATTTTTGAAAAGTGGTTATATAAAATTGAAAAAAAAAAAAGATTATTATGCTTTCAGGATAACTTGTTTCATTGCTTATTTTTGAAAAGTGGTTATATAAAATTGAAAAAAAAAAAAGATTATTATGCTAAAACAAATATGAATTTAAACATAAGCTGATGTAAATGCTCTAAGTATTTCATAGTGAGACCTACAATGGAGGTCAAAATCAATTGCACTAGCAATAGATGACATGTGGTCGAGTAATTAATACTGTAAACAATAGTTTTTACAATAAAATTCACACTTATTGAGTGTCTTATTCAAAAATACCCACATATGAGAATCAATAATAGTTTGCCAACTCAGCAGGGGCGACTAGGAAAGCACACTAAAACTTTAATTTGTGCTAATCATATCATGTGGTAATATAGTAAATTTTATCAAAAGAGCAAAAAAATTGAGATAATTGCAGAATTAAAAATTACTATCTTTAAGAGACGTTCCAAAGATTAAAATGGCACCTTATTCTAACTTTTAGATTAAAAGTTACAAAGAAAAAAAAAATATTAAAAAGGGCAAAAATGAGGATTTTGGGGCCTAAACAAAGGAATTGCCTGAAAAGTAATGTGCCTCATCACCAAAGGCAATGACTTTTGCTCCCATCCTCGGTTCTCTTCATGTCACTAAATTTCATGGATGTCACTCTAAAGATCCTTGCTACATGGATTTCCTATGAGTTGACTCTTGACGCTTCATCTAATTAAGAAGGCATACATTGTTTGTTCCACATCACTGAATCAAACAAGCCAAAAAGTGGAGGTACAATTAAAGCTGGTTTAACTCTCTTGCAAACCAATAAGATTGGGTTTTGCGCAAAAAAATGTACAAATTAAGTAATAAAATAATGATGTATAAAATTATAAGGTTTCAAAAGTTTATGTGGGTGTGGCACAATAGTATGAGGTCAAAAAAAGTTTTTTGGTTTAGTCAATCTAGTGGGCAAAACTCATCGTTTCATCACTTGTTTTATTTGGGCTTAAAAGGAAAAGAGAACCCACACCTGTTATGGCTCCCCAAACGTCCAAAAGAACCAAAACTCATTGATTTCGTGGGAAAGAAAAGCGTTTTAGATGCGGGCAAAGTGCAAGAAATATCTTGTTTTTCTGGCAGACTCGACAGACACTTGAGTTGAGTACGGGTGTAGTGTCGGTGTAATTCGTATATATTTGGTGAGATAAGGCCCAGAAACAGCAGGCTGTAGGTATGTGGGGGGAGAGGATTGTGTGGTTTAAAGGATAGGAAGAGGCTTTGGTGGAGACTGTGGGTGGGTGTGGGTTTCTTGGAAGTTGAGAGAGACAAGTAGAGGACCAGATAAAATACATTGTTGGTTTGTGGTTTGGCATTCTTAACTCATCGCAATACATGTATCTTTCTCTCTCTAAAGTTCCCTTCTCTATTTTTTTTTTTTTAAGACTGATTTATCACTCTTTTTAGTTTTGTTGCTTCAATTTTGCCTAAATATTTGATGAAGAAATACGGAATGGTTGTTGAAGTTTTATATTTATGCATGCATGTTATTAAGGCCAGCTTTGATTTTTGATAGTATTTGCTTTAGAATTTGGGATGCAGAGCAAAGAGTCACCAATGGTATATATTCATCATTCTTTGTTTTCCTCTTCTTCTATTAATCTGAAGTTGATAACAAATTAATTCATTTTTTAACAATATTTTAAAAATTAATGAGTTCTGGTATTCTATATCTCTATATATTTTTCTTCGGTTTAATTCTTTTCAAACTGTTGAATCTTTTCTTTTTAAAAAAATAACAAATACTTTGTATTGTCATTTCATATATATATATATTATTTGGTATGACAGCTAGCTAAAGTATCTCAATCTAATTGGAGCTAGCCTGCTTAATTAGGATTTCTTATTCATTTTGTGAGAACAGTAAGAGAAATATGCATATTTTACTCACTTATAGAAGTCATTTAACCTCATTGTGTTTGTTATTTTGCTGAATTGTTCGTAGAGATTATTGATTTTTGACTGTTGTTAATGAGTAGTCCATACAAATTCCATTGTTTGAGTCTTTGAAAATTATCTATATGTGTGATTTGTGTATGATAGTTTTCTGCTGTGTGTAAGTTCTATAAATAGCTTTCTAGAACTGTTATTGTATTGTTGGTGTTAAATTGTTGACTGTATAATTTGTGGGATTAGTCTTTGTTATGACCTTGATTTGGCCAAACTTTGGATGTATGTGTATTTCTTGGTTTGTCTTAAATGCAATTATTCTGATTCATGATTTTAAAAAAAAAATGTCAAACCAGTAGCATTCTTTGTGAAATAGACAATGCATATGGAGAAGGGTGATTTAATATATTAGTAAAACTACCAATGACACAATAAAAACATTTGATTTCTACTAAGTTTTACAAAAACTAGCTAAGTAGACAAGTTGTCGAACATATTCTGTACATTTTAGTTGCCTTATTTACAACTAAGAATTTGTTCTTTCTTTCTCTTCTCATTGGTTTTATCTAAATAATTAATTATTGAAGCCTTTTAAGGATGTGTACTTCACAGTCTCACATTTGGTTTAGGTTTATGGAAATAATACAATTTAGTGTGTTAATTGTCTATTGGGTTTGCTTGCTTCCATCCCTCTTCCTATGAAGCACGGGTGCGTTTGCGGGTGTGGGTACGGGTGCAGGTGTGGGTGCGGGTGCGGGTGCGGGACTCGGCAATTTTTGAAAAACTTGGGTGCGGGTGCGGCGATTAAAAAATTTATAAAAATATTTTTATTTATATTTTTAATATATTGCTAAGCATACTTTTTCACATTATATAAACAAATACCAAATTTAAAAATAATAATAAATAATAACTAAAACATGATGTTCATAAATTAAATACAACCCACAAGTTTAAAATCTTTTTCTTTTTATTCTCTCCATTCACCCTGTCACTCCAGTGCCAACAAGTTAACAACACATCACGTTTGGTCTCATTAGAATATCAACTTTAACTTTTTTTTTTTTTTTTAAAAAAAATTTTATTTCCCAAGGCTTCCATTCCTAAAACTTAATCTACACCACACCTTTAAAAAAAATCTCTACACCAAGTCAGCCTTTTACTTCTACATATTTTTTCTTCTTTCGTCTTCTTAACCTTCGTTTCTTCTGTCACTCCAACTTCCCAGTTCATAACTTTTTTTTTTTTAAACCTTTCTTTAGTTTTCTTAAACCATTTACCAACATCTAGATTGAGTAGAGGCAAGAAAACAAGACAGAGAGAGAAAGAGAAGAAGATTTTGCAATTTTTTTTTTTTTTGAATTTTGACATTTCGGCGGTTTTGCCCGATACGGCTCGAGTCGGCGTGAATTAGCCCGATTCAGCATGCATCTGCTCGCGTCAGCGCAAGTCGGCCTGCGTCATGAAACGAAAAAAAAAAAAAAAAAAAAAAGCTGGACGCGGCACTGACGAGCAGGTAGCGGCGTCCCTCATGCGACGTCGCATTGGACGCGAGTGTGGTGGGCATTTTGTCGCGTCCATGCATCCCAGCCCTCCCCCCCCCCCCTCTTTTTTTTTTTTTTTTTCAATTGAAGCTTTATTTCTATAAAAATAAAAAATTGGAGTTCTTTTGTTACATTTTTTAGGGCGATGCATTATGTGAGTTACTGTTTTCCTAAAAACTAGAATAAATTGTTGTTTGGAGTGTTGGGAATATGTGCGGAATTGAAGAAAAGGGCTTTATGATTTCATGATGTTTCAAATTGTTATGTTCCTATTTTTGAGTTTATGAATTTGAAGTGGGGTGTTGTAACTTGTTATTTGTGTTCTGCCATTAACCCTCCTAAAACCACATTGTTTTGCTATTTTGTATTCTAAATGTAATTTTTGGATGGATTAGCTGCTAGATTTTAATGAATGTTGATGGAAGGCACACATTGATTTTGTCCGAATATTTGATGGTGTAAATTTCAATTTATCAATCAACGGATGCAATTTAGAAATATAAAAGAGCACAAGCTTGAAAAGTGTAATAATTTCTTAACCTATAGATTTTTATTATTTTATGTTAGTTAAAATTAATAATTTATGTTCATGTTACTTCTCAGTTGTCATTTTTTTTATAAGTACAAATCAGATAACAAAAAAAATGAAAGACCAATAATTCTGTTTTCATTATAATGTATCTGTATGCAAGATTGCACCACTAGCTGTCTCCACAGAAAACATGATTGATATCATAAATTAATGATAACTTTGCCTTTAGATAGAATTTAAAAAATAAACCTTTACTGAAAATTGAATGTGTATTACCACTAATAAACGTACCGAATCAGTTAACTTCCCAATTTGAAACCACAAAAGAATTTGTGCATAAATCAAGTAATATGCTAGATTTAAACATTGAACAGATGTTGACCTAGATTATTGCATTTTTGGTTCCTTTAAAAATACCAAATAATAAAGCTACTCATCCCTTTTTTTAAATTAACTTGGTGACTATGATAATAGCTCCATCTCATTCAATAAAGTATTTTGTTTTTTCATTCTAAAAAAAAAAAAATGTATTTTGTTTTTAGTGCTACTTAAATTATGAGCTCAATTTGATATTCATAGGATGTTCACACACTCCCGTGATGTTTCACAATGCAAGCATGGATAAAAAGTAAAGAGATCTTAATAGGTTAATGTTTATTTTTTATTATTTATATAAAATATAGTGTATAATAAATGGACTGATGTTGATATTTTGTAAAAATGGATACGTAAAATAAAAAAAGTAGTTTTATTTATTTATTTATGCAAAATAGATGATAAGTTTGCTTGTGGATGCTCTCAGTCCGCTTCCTCACTATAGGGGCTTAGATCTAGGGTTCAGCTATTAATGGAGAGAAAAAAAAAAATCCCTACTCTCCTCTAGTCCTCTTGCTCCTTGCAAAGAAAAATCTATACTCCCACACTCTTTCCTCTCCTCCCACTCTCTAGTTTCCATGGATGATGGTCAAGCTTTTTGCTACTATTGTCGCTAGTCGTTTTCGTTATTTGACAATTCGAAAGCTTTACGATTACATAACCGTATGGTGCACAAAAATTTCCATTACCAATGTAACATTTGTTACAACGTGTTCTATACTGATGCAATCCTTCAAGTGCACAAACAAGACTCTCATGCACCTCCAACTCCACCTCCACCTCCAACCCATGGCCAGCAACAGCAAGACCAAGCAAGCCAACCACAAGGTAACATCATAATATATATATATATATAATATTCTTATTTATTTGTGATATGTTTATGTTATCCTTTTGTACTCTTCAATCTACATGAAAATTCATTTGTTCATCAAGTTAAAAATCGTTGTAATAATAACTTAAAAGTAGCAAACTATCACATTTACAATAATTAGTTGCAATAACTTAAAATTATTAGTATTACATTAAGAAAATTTGTTGCAATAACTTAAAATAAAATATTGTTACAATAACTTGATACCAATTATTTTTACAATCTATTACAACAAAATTTCAAAGGGATACTTTATTGCAATAAAGACATCATTGTAATCATTTTATATCAATTATTTTTCAATATATTGCAATAACAAACATGAAACAAATACATCATTACAATAACTTAATATTAATTATTTTATAATCTATTGCAATGACAAATATAAAATGTTATTTATTACAACAAATACATCGTTGCAATAAATTGATTTTCGCAACAACATATATATCATTGCAACAAAGTAATTAAAAAGAGAAATATATCATTAATCACATTTTGTAATGAGGACCAAAATGCCATATATATAATGATTCTACCAAAAAGCTAATTAAGTTTAAGCTAGTGAAGAAGCAAATAGCTTATATTTATAATGTTTATAATAAAAAAAAAAATAGCTATCTTATATTAGCACTATTTTATTCTAATATTGTTATATCAAATAAATTGTTATTTCTCTAAACCTTTGATATATAAATGAGAATGATGAAATTTCTTTGTAGAGTTGAAGGTCTAATTGGACATCGATGTTGATAGGACTAAAACACATTTTCCTAATCAATTCTAAACGTAATTGTTAATGGAGAAGGGGGAAAAAATTCCCTACTCTCTTCTTGCTCCCTAAAGTCCAGCAAAGAAAAATCTTCTCCCACTCTCTTTCCTCTCCTCCCACTCCCAAGTTTCACCATGGATGATGATCGAGTTGTTTGCTGCAATTGTCACTAGTCTTTTAACAACGCGAGAGCTTTAAATGAACATAACAATGCTATGCACAAACGTTACCACTACGAATGTAACATTTGTACTAATGTGTTCCTTACTAATGCTATCCTTCAAGTGCACAAGCAAGATTCTCACGCACCTCCAGCTCCACCTCCAGCCTAGCAACAACAAGACCAAGCAGGCCAACCACAAGGTAACATCATAATTTTCTTATTTGAATTTTCTTTCCATTTTTTTTTTCACTTGTATGAGTAAGCAAACTTATTTTTAAACATATTTGTTCAATATTTCTTTCTGCTGTGATCCTTCTCCCCCAACCCTAGCTAATCCAGCCCTAGATCCACAACAAGTGAACCCATAAGAAGCAGAAGAAGTAGAAGAAGAAGAAGGTCAATAGGTAGTGATATATATATATATATAATATTCTTATTTATTTGTGATGTGTTTATGTCATCCTTTTGTGTTCTTCAACCCACATGAAAATTCATTTGTTTATCAAGTTAAAAATCATTGTAATAATAACTTAAAAGTAGCAAACTATCGCATTTACAATAATTAGTTGCAATAAGTTAAAATTATCGGTATTACATTAAGAAAATTTGTTGCAATAACTTAAAATAAAAATATTGTTACAA
Source organism: Quercus suber (assembly GCF_002906115.3). Classification (NCBI taxonomy): domain Eukaryota; kingdom Viridiplantae; phylum Streptophyta; class Magnoliopsida; order Fagales; family Fagaceae; genus Quercus; species Quercus suber. The sequence goes on from NW_027069506.1 coordinate 698,984, forward strand.
TAACTTGATACCAAATATTTTAACAATCTATTACAACAAAAATTTCAAAGTGATACTTTATTGCAATGAAGACATCATTGTAATAATTTTATATCATTTATTTTTCAATCTATTGCAATAACAAACATGAAACGAATACATCATTGCAATAACTTAATATTAATTATTTTATAATTTATTGTAATGGCAAATATAAAACATTATTTATTACAACAAATACATCGTTGCAATAAATTGTTTTTTGCAACAACATATATATCATTGCAACAAAGTAATTAGAAAGAGAAATATATCATTAATGTATGAATCAAAAAGAGAGAAATATATCATTCATTTAAAATAAATAAGACTCAAGAGAAGAAAAGTAGTAATGAGAATTATTGAATTAGTCAAAAAAATTAAAATTTATATAATCCAATGCTAAAAAAACTAAAAGAAAAACATAGATAAAGTGCAAAGTCTATATGATTATAGTTTAGAGCGAAGGTGTAACCTTTGGAAGAGAGTTGGTCATTCCTAAACTAGGCACAACCCACATAGGTGGTGTTGTGCTAGAACGAGATTGGCCTAAATAGCATGGTTGGATACTTCCATCTAGCATGTTGTAGATGCTCATATCTCTCCCTCTTCCACCAGGTACCACACTATCCGTAAAGTAAATGCAATTAGGATTGTAACCCAAGAAATCAAATGTCTCAACAGATATGGAAGGGTTATGTAGTTGCTATGGGACCTGTTCCTTCCCCTCTAGAACTTGATCCATGAAGTGCTACCTAACAACTGCTACCAAACATTGTCTAGCCATTGCTTGATTTCCTACCAATTCCCCTACTTGTCCCTGCGTGAGTTATTTGACCTTCATATGCAAGGTAGACGATACTGCCCTTATAGCATGAAGCCAAGGCCTTGCTAGAATAGTAGTATAAGGAGAATAGGCTTCCACCACGATGAAGTTGACTTGTACCTCTTCGTCCCCAGCTTGCACAGGTAGTCAGATCATCCCACGGGGGATTACCATTCTTCCATCAAAGCCAACCAACGACAAATTATATTTCTGCAAGCCCTTGGGCATGAGCTTCAATCTCCTATACAAATCTAGGTACATAATCCCTGCTCCGTTTCCTTGGTCCACAAGGACCCTCTTCACATCATATCCACCGATCCGCAGGGTTACCACTAAGGCATTATCGTGAAGTTGAAATGTTCCTTCCTTATCTTCCTCCGAGAAACCCAAAGTTAGCACGGCCATCATTTTAGCCCTTTTAGACACTTGGGCTTTGTCCTCCACATCGAGGTTTGATGCCATGGACATGACTCTTGAGTACGAACTGATGTTGCCTCGGGGTGTAGCAAAAATTATGTTAATTGTGCCTAGGGCTGGCCAAGGAATTCCATCTCTTTGATACCCGGCCACAAACTGTTCTGATTGTCCTGTAGGTTAGTGCAAAAACTGCTTCAACTTCCCTGCCTTCACCAACTGGCCCAAATGATCACGCAATGTTCTGCAATCCTTTGTTGTATGTCCTGTCTCTTGGTGATAGTGATAATAAAGGCTCTGGTTTCTTTTGGAAGGGTCTCCACCCATTTTATTGGATCATTTAAAGTATGGCTCATTCTTTATCTTCTCTAAGATTTGATAAACTAGCTTTTTAAATACTGAGTTGACCACTTGAGCGCTTGTTCCCGATGATTGATTGGGAAAATCCCTCCTAGGACGATTATTATTATATCCCCTTGCCCGAGGATCCCTCTTTTCTGGGAAGGCTTTGGCTTTGCCCTTTCCTTGGGTTTGATCATCCTTTACCCGTTTATGCTCATCAATGCGATCCCTAAGTTGGTGCATATTACGAGCAGGTTTCATTGTCAATGACTTCCTTAACTTATGCTCTGTTGGAAGCCCCACCTTAAAAGTCCTTACTGCCACGTCTTCAAAATCCTTATCTATTTCGTTAAATGTTTCCCAATATTTGTTCAAGTAGGTATTAAGAGTTTCACCCTCCCTTATCGCCATAGACAACAAAGAATCTAAGGGTTTAGGAACTTTACTACACGTTACAAATCTAGCCCCAAACGCTTGAGTCAACTCCTCGAAAGATCCTATTGAACCTTCTTCCAATGCGTCAAACCATCGCATAGCCATGGGCCCGAGGCTAGAAGGGAAAACTCTGTACATAAGAGCCTCATTCCTGGAATGGACAGCCATCCTCTAGTTAAAATAGCTCACATGCTTTACAGGATTAGTCATTCCATTGTAAATGGTGAACATAGGCTGAGTAAAGCGGTAGGAGGGCTTGGCTCTGTCAATTCTTCTTACAAAGGTGACTTTGAAATCTGACGAAGTGCTTTGCTTATTGCATCATTCCCCCTACCCCTACTTCGATGAGATGAGCCTTCGCCATGCTTGTTCTTGTGCCTCTCAAATTTATCCAAACGAGAGGAGGCAGAAAAAGATTCAGTAGGAGGAGTCCTAGATTTGGGGCGATAGGATCGATCCCTGTGTTTTTTGGATTCCTTACTTAATGGTGGTGTGGAATTTCTCTGTCATGTTCCTCGATGCAACTTTTTACGCAGATGATCAATCTTGCATTTTAAATCCCGTGTTTCCTACTCATGCGAAACACGGCTCCTAGTCCTTGAATGACTCCTTTCAGTATGTTCTGTATGTTGTGTTTCCACCATAACGCTGGGTGTGGGGTTATTCTCCTTATCCTTCCTTGGTTCCGAGTTAACAAAATGGTCCTCCCGTTGAGAACCAAATTGATTCCTCCTTGTTCTGCTCCTGATTAGCCACGACTTAACAAAGTCACAAGCAAAATTTTTCACAGACGGTGCCAATTGTTAGTGTTAGAATTTTGATAGTCCAAGTCCATTGAGAATAATGAAGCCCCTTCCCTCAAATTAAGCCCAAAACAGTATTGTAGGGACCAAGTTTAGGCCTCCCTATGTGTTACGGGAGTGGACCTAAGCCCAGCTAGCCCTGCAACTAATTTGTAGAGAGCGGGGTTAAGAACTAGGCCCTAGTAAGAGGTGCAACGACCATGCGTGGTAGTTCTCAGATGGACGTGAACAATGATGCTCCTCGACCTTTCTCCGGCGAGCTTGCGGTTCTTATGACTTCCTCCTTTCCTCCTTCTTTCCAACCCCCTCCCCTTAAGAGGGGTCCCTTACATTATATACTCCTTTCCCCATTGATCACAACCCTACATTTGTTGAGCAACTAGGCCACCACTTGAGTACCTGTCCCATCAGCCACCTTCTCATTCTTCCTATGGGTTGCGGCAACCAAGGCAACACTGTTCTGTAATCCCCTTCTCATTAATGCGGCTAGGACGTTAGTTGTGGGCATTTAATGTGGAGGTGACAGCTCGCCTTAGACTTGCTCCTCCACCGTGCTCCCGTTGTCGACGCGTGGCACTTGCCCTTTCCTCCTCGGATATTCAAGAAGACCCCTCTTTGGTGGTGTGGTGCTCGTGTACTTCTAAGGTCTCGGATGTCCGAGGATGGGGTCGTCCTCGAACCTGTTCCTTGGGGGCTGGACATCGTACTTTTATCCTCGGACCCTACATGCATCCTCGGCATGGGTCTCTAGGCCTGGTTTGAAGTGGGCCGAGACTACCTGACTTTCTGGCCCCACAAGTATAATTTGTATGGAGAGTGAGAAAATGACTTTAGTGTGAGTTGAATTAAATTTAGAATTAAGGTTGAAGATTCGAAGATTAACAGAGTAGAATGATTCCAAAGAGTAATTTAAGATTAATGCAGCCTTCGGGCAAACCCAAGGATGTGTTCTTATACATAAATTTGTACAAGTTCTACCTTCAACTCCTTTGTACTGTGTTCGTTCCTATCCTCTTAATTATGCTTTCTTCTCCAAAAATTCAGCATCCCTCGATCTGAGAGGTTCTCCTCCCTTATATAATCTTTCTTCCTTCCATCCTGGCCCTCCACTTGTATATTTCCAGGCTTTTCTTTGGACACTTGTCATATCCAAGTTCTGCTGAAGGTGGTAGAAGGGGTTGCTTAACTATGAATCTACTGTTCAGGTGTCATTTCCTCATTAATGCAATTGATAAGGTGGTTGCCATGCATTCAATGCGGAGGTGGTAAGTAACCTTTTTCAGGAACTATCTTTCCACTGCCTTAGCCCTTTCCAGGAAGACTACTTCACCTACTCAGGCACTCTTGTGACATTATGCACCTTTCCTATCCTCTTTTCAGTTCAGAGGTGCTTTACAGATGAATCGGTGGAAATACCGTTTCTCACCCTCCTCGGTCCTCGGACTCCCCACAGTAGAGTTAATTAATCAATTAAAGAAAAAAAAATAAATGAAATAAAATCTAATCTAATCAAGTATGGAAAGTTACTTTACGAAATAAAATTAAAATTATATCAAGTCAAATATGGAAAGTGATCAATGAGTCTTAATTAACATAATCCAAGGGATTAAATCTTAACACAAATGAAAAATCTTTAAATTGATCATACTAGGTGATTTAATTGAGAGAGGATTTTTGCCTTTTGGATTGAGATGCATATGCAAGCTACAACTTTACTAAAATAGAGATTTTTTTGGGGTCATGATAACAGTGAGTCAATGACTCTCTTTGTCTGAAGAGTCATTGTTCACTAGCAAATAATGAATTTTTTTTGCATAAAAAAAAATAAAGAAAGAATAAAATGTATTTGAACTAATGAGCAAAAGAATAAAGATACATATTTAAATGGGATTCTTCTATAATAATAAAAAAAAAGGAATAGAAAAAAAACGTTGAAAAATGTATTTAAAAAAGTAGATAGACAAAATAAAAAAAATAACTTTTAGGCTTCAATTTAAGTGAGAAAATGCCTACATTGTTAAAGATACACACGCTTCGAGTATGATTGCACATGCTTAGGCATGTTTGTGCATCCTTTCCAAATTTTTTTTTTTTTTTCAAAATCTTCTAATCTTCTAAAAAACTGAATCATTTATTTGGTGTTTCAAACATCTGAAAGTTAATGGATTTCCTAAGTTTATTGGTTTAAGTTTCTAAAAAAAAAAAGTTCATTGGTTTAGGAAATATATTTTTAAAAGTATTTATGCGAAAAGAAAAAAGTCATTTTTTTTTACATTTTTTTATATTTTCAATAAAGTGATATCAAAATTTTCCTAAAATTGTCTATTAACAAATTATCTAAAGGCACCTCGTTAATTGGACCCTTCAAACATACAGGATTCTTTCCTGTGCAAATAAGAGCTTAACTCTAATCATTCCATACTGGAAAGCAATCATTCATAACAAAAGAAGAACATCAAAAGAAAAGATATGTCAATATAATTTAAGTGAAGATGGAAAGAATCATAAAAGTGAAACTAACCTAGCTTGGAGATTCTTTAAGTTTCTTTCACTAACTCCTCGGAGCTGGGACGAACCTAGGATTTTACATTAAAGGGGGCCGAAGTATAAGTTTTAAAAAAATCCTGAAACCACTACTCATATCTATATCTATATCTATATATATCTAAAAGCTGAAGTGTAGCATTTATTATTGTTATGCTCTAGTTGAGCCACATCATCGGCCATGTCATATTCTTTTTTTTTTTTTTCATTTTTTTAAACAATATTAATATATAAATAAATAGTGCAATTGTATACATTCTCTAACTCATTAAATCTAATTCACCATTAATTCAGCCGTTTTCCAATTCTCAACTCTTCATTTTCCCCTTTGAACCCAATTAGCTCTTTTCAAGTTCAAACCCTTCAATTGCCACCCTTACAATCAACTATGTTATTTTTAACACTATAAATTTTCAATTGCTCTCAACTATCCAATGAATGTTTTCTTATTTTTCACCTTCCCCATTTTTTTGGGGATAAATTTTGTAGAATCCTCTCCAAAATGACTGAGCTAACCACAACCCATTCACCTTCTCCATTTACTCAATTAAAACCCAACTGGCTAACTATTTGCATTCACAATTAATAGTCCTAGAATTTAATAGGATAACATTGAACACCAAGCATAAGCATATGTTCATGGACAATTCTGCATCTATAACCATCCATTACACAACAAAACAACAAACAAAAGAAAAAAAAAATACCATTTTTATTAATAAATAGAAATCACTCTTACAGGCTAAATTCAATTATGCATTTGCAACTGCCCATTAAAACCAACCACACTTCCTTCCCCAAAAAAGAAAAAGAAAAAAAGAAAAGACATTTACACCAAATATTCAACATCAAGCATGAGTATATGTTCATTGGTTGTTCATTCACCATAATGTTTTCTTAACCTTACAATTTCTCTATCCATTCATCTTCCTTTTATTTTGACTCTTTTTCTCCCCATTTTTTTTTACTATAAAAAGTTGTTATTTTCTCTTCCATTCAATCCGTATTTTGTTCACACCAAAAGGTAAATACTCTCTCTCTCTCTCTCTCTCTCTCTCTCTCTCTCTCCACATATATATATATATATATTCTTTCTTTTGGTGGATGTTTAATTCTCTAGATTGATGAATTTTTATGTTTAACTCTACTTTAAGTTGATATGATTTGGTTATATTTTAATTTTCTTTGTTTGTTACATGTATCCTATAAAATTACAAAATGATTTAATGTTATTCTATTACATAGCATGACTTAGACAATTTGGTGTTTACAACTATACATTTTCTTTTGAATATTCTTCTACACATCTTCTTTTCTATAATTTTGTTCTCTCTCTCTCTCTCTCTCTCTCTCTCTCTCTCTTATTAATTTTTTCTTGCAACTCTAATTTAGATTGATGATTTTTTTTTCGTCTCTACTTGTGGATCCACTTTGGTGGTGTGTTTTTTGAGTTATTTATCACATGTACTCTCTATCCCTCTTATAGTTTTGGTTTGAATTAATTTTTAGATATTTTAGAAGTGGGATGATTATGTATTTGAATGTTTCTATAAATTATTTGAGTAATATCCATTATAAATTTGTGATGAGGTTTGGTTATCATGATAGTCTTCTTAAGAGAATAAGAAATTCATATAATTAATTTTGGAACTTAAAATTTTAGTTGTAGAAAAAAAAATCATAACACGCTATACAAAAGTTTGAATAATATAGATCACTTGAAAAAAAATAGTATTTCTATCTCTTATCTCAAAAACAATAATGGAATAATATCAATCAAATGCACCTAAGTTTTTCAAAGAAAAAATAAAACTCAAAATAATAGAATGATATATTTGTAGAGATGGAGAGATGAAAAATAATTTTAAAAATAATATGTCCAATACGTTTTATAGAATAAAAGTATACATTATACTACGATACAAAATAGTTGTATATTCCCACACATTGCGTGGGTCTGCGACTAGTCTAAATAATTTCTAAAACATTCATTTGTATATCTATTGTAATTGTGTAAATTTTCTCAATTAACTCCAAAATATATTCACATCAGTCTATGTATCATTGTACAAAAATTCATTTGTGTTATAATAATTGTATAAATTTGCAAAATACATTTATGCTATAGTAATTGTGTAAATTTACACAATTTCTGTAGTACAAATATATTTTTGCACAATGATACATAAACTAATGTGAGTGTATTTTTGGGTTGATTAATTGGACAAATTTGGGGTCTTATTGTTATTTTACAATTGATGCAAATTCTATTACAATGAAATCAATGTAAAATTGTAGGGGAGGAGGCTCAAAAGTTTTGAAAAAGGGGGCCTAAATATAAAATTTTTAAAAATATACCTCTCTCTCTCTCTCTCTCTCTCTATATATATATATATATATCTTTTTTTTCCTCTTATGAATAGGGAGCTCTAGCCCCTTGGGGCCACCTAGTTCCGCCCCTACCTCGGAGTCTACAACACCAAAGTTACATCAAAATAAAAAAGGATTTTATACTTCTCTTTAGAATGTAATGCTCACAACTCAAAGGATGAAATATTTTTGAAAAAGTTGGGACTTGGCAGGCAAGGATGGAATCGAATGCTATAGAAAGTGGAGATTTTAAAAGAATTATATTGTGCTTAGCATTACTACAAAGAGAACTGAAGAAAAATTTAGTTTACTAGTTTTTAAGAAAAACATTGGCAAAATAGTTGCTTTAACTTCAAAGAGATATATCTCGCTCATTGTAAATCTAAAGTATGGTGAAATTTGTATCCATTTTGAAGTTCTAGATGTCTATTTTCCAATGAACAAGTCTCACTCAAAAATTCATTACGTTTTAAAATATATAGGTAAATGATTGATTAAAGGTGATTTTCCAACAACACCTCTTCGAATAGTTTCAACTTTGAAACACTTGTTAGTTGTGATTACTCTCAAACTATAAAAAAAATATCTTTAGCTATAAGTGGTAGACATTTGTCATGCTCCTCATTGGGGTCAAAGACCTAAGTTTTTGGTTGGTAGAAAATTAAGTGTCTACATCTTGCATGTCTTAGACAATTTATGGTGCAATGAATGACAGAATGGTTTTATCTACTGGTACAAGAATAAAAAAACACTTTCCATGTACATTTTACTCACTATGGATACAAATTCACTATGGATACAAATTCTGTACATCTTTTCAATCTGTAGAACCTTTTTCTCTGTCTTGGCCATTGTTACCTTTCATTGTTAAAAAGTACAAACAACACCTGTTAGTATATCTCTTGCAAAAATAATAATACCTCCTTTACATTTCCTCACCAAATAAAACATATTAGTTCGCCGTGCAAACCATGTATAGAAATTGCCAATATAAAATCAGGGCCAGCTCAAGAAAATTTGGGGGCTAAGGCGAAAATTTTATATGGGGCATTAATTTCTATATGTACATATTAATTATATAAAATTGTATAATACCAATTAAATTAAGACTAGTTTTATGTAAATACAGAAATTGATGAATAATATATACTAACTAAACTAAGGTTAATTTCATATAGAGGATTAAATATCATTGTTGAACTATAAATTTACTAAAAAAGAACTAAAAAAATATTATTTAAAAAAAAAAACTTCCTTTAACTTGGATATATAACTATGCATAGTTAAGTACAATTGTAATCTAAATTTTAATTTTATATATTCTTTTTAAGAGAAAGAGATAGATATTATTTGGTGTGTGGCTTTGTAGGAGATTAGTTTACAGAAATTAAGGTCTCAAACTATTGGAGGAGATTAGCCGTCATTGTTGATCTATCACATTTGCAGCATATTTTTTGAAACATTTTAGGGTTTCAATTGGTTAAAATTTCTATTGGTCTCCTATTTTGGAAGCCTTGTTAGAAATGAAAAAAAATACTAAAGATATTACAAAATGTTCACAATATAATATAATAATGATTGTAATTGATGAGTTTTAACAACTTAATTTATTTGGATTTTAATTACTTTTTTATGTAATTGGTGATATATCAATTAAACCTATAGAAAAATATGTGATATCTTTAGCATCACTCTTAAAAAAAGAATCAATTATTTAAAAAATGTTATATTTTTATAAATTTTTGGGCATTTTGGAAAGGAAAATGAGGCATTTTTTTAATAGGAATTTTTTTTTTTTAATTTTGTTGTGGGGCCTTAGGCCTAGGCCATTTAAAATAATCAGACTCAAGAGAAGAGAATTAGTAATGAGAATTATTGAATTAGTCAAGAAAATTAAATAAATTAAAATTTATATAAACTACCCAAATCCAATGCTAAAAAAAACTAAAAGAAAAACATAGATAAAAGTGCAAAGTCTATATAATTATAGTTTAGACCAAAGGTGCAACCTTTGAAAGAGAGTTGGTCATTCCTAAACTAGGCACAACCCACATAGGTGGCGTTACGTTAGAACGAGATTGGCCTGGATAGCATGGTTGGATACTTCCATCTAGCATGTTGTAGATGCCCATATCTCTCCCTCCTCCACCGGGTATCCGCATATTTGATGAGTCACTGAAACTATCTGTAAAGTAAATGCAATTAGGACTGCAACCCGAGTAATCAAATGCCTCAACAGATATGGAAGAGTTATGTCCCAAGAAAAGGGCTCTATTGTCCAAGCTCTTCAACTCCTTCCACTCCCTGCCGTCTAAGCCCACCTCAAAAACTATGAACCCCTTGGTCCAGTATTCGTTAATCCCTACCCCCCCTACAGGGGGTACTAATAGATCCAGTTGCTGTGAAACTAGCAACAAAGTTTCTGACGATTCTACCAGGTAAAACAGTGCTACATCACTAATTCGGTGAGCTAGTTCCTCAGGAAGAGTTGTCACTGGGGTACTTGTTAAACCAGGATCCGGGCTTCTAATGTCACATGCAAAAACTCCTCCCTGATTATCAACACAATAAAATTTGTTGTTGTTGTTATAGTAAACAACATCCAAAAAACACTCCAAGAATGGAAATTTTGTTCTAATTTTGGTCCAAGACTTATCTCCATGTCGGCAAAAGGCAAGCTTTTCATAAGCCCCATATATGGCCATGACAACATAGTCTGATGTCTCAGATGGGCTCGCTGATAACACAATCTTGTCAAAAAAAGCGGCATACGACCAGGTAACAGGTTTATCAAGGTGTTTAATCTTTTGATGAAAGAGAGTTCTCATGTGAGGAAGCTTTATTTGAAGCCGCAAAAAGGGGTGCAAAAGCTTAATCCTGAGGTTTTTTCCTATGGTAATAAGCCATCCTTGTGATGAAAAGCACATCTTCCCATAAGCTTGTGGTAACAGGACTTGGCGAGTCATGCCTCCTATGCCTTTGGAGGGGCTGAGGTTGAGGCTGAAGAAGCCACGCAAGTAGCTGCTGCCCTCTTTTTCTGCAAGAATAAGACATGGAGTCTTTGGTATTCTTTGACTCGTAGAATATTGTTTCAATGAAAATCGCCATGATTGACAAACTCCGCCGAAAGCAATAAAATCATCGTACAAAGGTATGCGTCTGACAATAAGGACTAAAAGATCATGATGAAGATTAGACCAATCAGCCATTGTTGTTTTATAAAATCGAAAGATGCAGCACAGATTTTTTCAAGGTTTAAGAGCTTTTGTAGGCTGTATATAAGAGCCTTTCTAGGGTTTATATATATATATATATATAAACATATATAAAATATAAGGTTTATTATAATTTTAATTTATTATTATATTTTAAAATTTTAATATTGACTTATTTTATGTATTTTAATCTATATTCTATATAAAACCGAGACCTTTAAAACTCCTACAATTTTCCACGTCACCATTATTTTCTTTTTCTTTTTATTTTAGATTCTTTTTATTCTAGGTTTTATATCTTCTTATATTTATTAGTGTTACAATAGTTTAGTTTAAGTAAAACTCTATTAGATATATTTTGTTGGCCTCTCTAAAGCTTATCACATCGTTATTATTATCTATATATAATTTAAAATTGAAGATTAAAAATTAATTATAATTTTTTAAGATACCTCACGTTAGAATTTAAAAAAAAAAAATGACTCACTTTAGGTTTCCAAAAAAAAAAAAAAAAAATAAAAAAAATGACTCACTTTAGGTTTCCAAAAAAAAAAAAAAAAACTCTTTAGGATTAAGAAAAAAAGAGAGAGACTCTTGGTAGGACTCTCTCTTTTCTCCTTAAAACCCTAGTAATTACCATCTCAAAACCCTAAATTTAACTTCACTTTAAGATTAAAAAAATAAGGAGAGAGACTCATGGCAAAAAAAAAAAAAAAGAAGACATAGGTTTTGTCTTTTTTATTTGCTTTCATATGTGCCTGAAATTTTCATTCTATCTTATTGTTTTATTATGTTTAGAATTGATTTTCATGTGATTTACCATTGCTTTATTGAGAAGTTTTGGGGTTTTTTGGTTTTAGACTGCACCGTTATATTTTATAACGTGAAGTCAAATAAGTGGTTGTGTTAGATGACGTGAAGTCTACATCAATGTCAATGGTAAAAAAAAAAATGAAAGCAATCTAATTCAACTTTCTTCTTTGATTAATAAATTTTATGTCGTATTTTTTTATATTGTTATTATTAATGAAATTTCAATTCAACATATGTGAATATTTGTTTATATTTAAGATTTTCTTTCTATCTTATTTTTATATTATGTTTTGAATTGATTTTCTTTTGAGTATTTGGGTTAATCTCCATATTTATATTGACATTGTTTTTGTGGGTTTGGTTTTTGGGTTGAAATTTCTACTAATTATTTTTTTTTATATTGTACATGGCAAATAAATAACATCTCTAATTTTTGAAGAAAAATCAAAGCTAAAATCTATGTCTTCCAGCCTAGAGAATGATAAATTTTTATTTGGTATGTTATATATAAATTTGTTGAATTTTTTTTGGTTTTGAAGTAGAATTTGGGGATTCTATAAATTTTGAAGTTTGATCTTAATTCTTTACCTTAAATGCTTTTAATTTAATTAGGTTGATGTGATTTTTTGTTTTCCTATTAAAAGCTATGATTTTTGGTTGATTAATTATTTGTTTGGATTAATTTCAATTAATTATTTGTTTGGACTCAACATAAAAGATAATGGAATTAGATATTATAATTTTGATATTGTTCTATGTTTTGAATTGTCTATATTATTATTACTATGAGAAAGTCATGTTACTACTCAAATTTGAAACTTGGTATGTCTTCCTCATATCATGGTCTTTGTTTATATATTTACAGTTTATATTAGTTTTGAGTATGTGTGTGTGTATATATAACTATTGGGAGTTTTGTTTTATTAATTTAAGAATTGTAAATTACTTTGTAGGTTTAAGTAACTATGCACTTGCAACTCAATAACGTTTAATGTTAGACAACACTTCTAAACTATGGAAAAGTATAGAAGTTAAATATTTCTTCATTTAAAAAAAAAAAAATACTATCTAGCAAAATGTCTATTTACTCATTGTTGGTAACTATGCACTTGCAACTTAATAACGTTTAATGTTAGACAACACTTCTAAACTATGGAAAAGTATAGAAGTTAAATATTTATTCACTTAAAAAAAAAATACTATCTTACAAAATGTCTATTTGCTCATTGTTGGATTTTTTTTTCAAAATTAAAAATTTTTTCGTGCATCGCACGGGTTAGCCACTAGTTTAAATAATTTTGGTATTTATGGGCGGCGTATGAATTATGATGTAGGCATGGTTTTGGTCTTGGGTTGACAATAGGGGTTTAAGATCAAGAGTTGGATTAGGGTTGAATCTCCATGTGGGCTGGGCATTCACGCTTTGCTTACTCTGTTATTTTGGGCTTTGGTGGTTGTATTTGTACTGGTGTGTGATACTGGCTGAAGACATGGAATTCCATTATTGTGTTATTTTGGTAACTAGCCCGTAACCTATGCAAAGCCCAAAAAAATTTAACATAACACAATTTTTATCACTCCTCCTTTGTCTAAATATAAAAATTGATACCTACAATAATTATTATATAGACATTTAATATGATTTTTGTGTTGATCGATCAGAAAAAAAAGTCGTCAGAGGCTACCCTAGTGGGGCAGATTAGCTTGGTTACAGTCTTACGGGCAGGCTATAAGGCACCTGGGTTCGACAGGAGAACCCACGTACAAAAGTGAAATTGACCTAGCTTGGAGATTCTTTGAGTTTCTTTTACTGACTCCTTGGAGCTGGGATGGACCTAGGATTTCGCATTAAAGGAGGCCGGAAGTATAAGTTTAAAAAAACCCTGAAACTACTGCTCATAATCTAAATAATTTTTAAAATATTTATTTGTTTAGCTATGGTAATTGTGTAAATTTTCTCAATTAACCCTAAAATACATTCACATCAATCTATGTATCATTTTACAAAAATTTATTTGTGTTATAATAATTGTATAAATTTACATAATTACTGTAGTAAAAATGTATTTTTACACAATAATACATAAACTAATGTGAGTGTATTTTGGGGTTGATTGGACAAATTTGGGATCTTATGTTATTTTACAATTGATGCAAATGCTATTACAATAAACCAATGTAAAACTGTAGGGGAGGGGGCTCAAAAGTTTTGAAAGAGGGGGACTAAATATAAAATTTTAAAAATTATACCTTGATGCAAATGCTATTACAATAAACCAATGTAAAACTGTAGGGGAGGGGGCTCAAAAGTTTTGAAAGAGGGGGACTAAATATAAAATTTTAAAAATTATACCTCTATATATATATATATATATATTCTCTTAAGAATAGGGAGCCCAGGCCCCTTGGGCCCCACCTTGTTCCGCCCCTGCCTCAGAGTCCACAACACCAAAGTTACATCAAAATAAAAAGGGATTTTATACTTCTCTTTTGAACGTAATGCTCACAACTCAAAGGATGAAATATTTTTGAAAAAGTTGGGACTTGGGAGGCAAGGATGGAATCGAATTCTATAGAAAGTAGAGATTTTATAAGGATTTAATTGTGCTTAGCGTTACTACAAAGAGAATTGTAGAAAAATGTAGTTTACTAGTTTTTAAGAAAAATATTAACAACATAGTTAACTTTAACTTCAAATGGATATATCTCACTCATTGTAGATCTAAAGTATGGTGAAATTTGTATCCATTTTGAAGTTCTAGATGTCTATTTTCCAATGAAGAAGTCTCACTCAAAAATTCATTACTTATTAAAATATATAGGTAAATGATTGATCAAAGGTGATTTTCCAACATCACTTCTTTGAATAGTTTCAACTTTCAAGAACTTGTTAGTTGTGATTACTTTCAGACTATAAAGAATACCTTTAATTATACCTGGTAGACAATCGTTATGCGCCTCATTGGGTCAAAGACCAAAGTCTTTGGTTGGTAGAAAATGAGGTGTCTACATCTTGCATGTCTTGGACAATTTATGGTGCAATGAGTGACTGAATGGTTTTATCTACTGGTACAAAGAATAAAAAAACACTTTCCATGTACATTTTACTCACTATGGATACAAATTCTGTACATCTTTTCAATCTGTAGAACCTTTTTCTCTGTCTTGGCTAACAACCTTTCATTGTTAAGAAGTACAAACAATCATGCCTTTGTACTCATTGCTTCTTGAAGTAGAGAAATCACAATGACTTCGTATGAAAGCCATAAGAAAGTGGCTTTGGCAATGATTCATTAATCATTATTCTGCAGGAATATTCAACCATTATGACTTAAGATATCCTGCATGGTTCTTGCTTCATTTTTACAACTTTTCTTATTTTAGTTGATTACTTATCACAGGCGCATAACTGGCTTGGAGAGAGAGAGAGCATGAATGGATATAGTGCTATTTCCTAAGAAAAACATAGAAATAACTGCAACACTGTTGAGTGTTGAATGTGAAGTGTATTTGCAATGTACGATAAAAGAAGAAAACAGATATTCTCCACTGCAGAACAAGCATTCGTTTGTTAATCCAACCTTGTATGGAGAACAATGCAGAGGATATTTTGAAAAGAAACCCCCCCAAAAAAAAAGAAAAAGAAAAAGAAAAAAAACTAGAACTCTATATACAAAGATGGAATATCAGAACATGTTAGTCGTCATTTCTCTTCAAAAAAACACATATACAGAGTATATGTTGAAAAAGAGAAACAATGTGTGATGTTGAACGAGTTTCTTGTACAATATTTACATGGCAAATAAATTAAATGCTTCAACTTCAAGTCGCTTCTTTAAGTTAAGATCTATTAATAAAGGTGGTCCTGTGGAGCATGAATTCATTCACAAATAATCTATGAATCCACATAAGCTCGCACGACATCCACTATTGGAGCTCGACATATTGGACACTTTCCACTACCCCATTGCAATTCATGAGCACATTTGAGACAAGTGCACATGTGTCCACATCTGAAAGATATGAAAAATGACATATCAGAATATAAGTACTGAAAACATTGACAATATCAAAATGAAAAAATATATATTCTTAAGGGATTAAATCTTAACACAAATGAAAAATCTTTAAATTGATCATACTAGGTGATTTAATTGAGAGAGGATTTTTGCCTTTTGGATTGAGATGCATATGCAAGCTACAACTTTACTAAAATAGAGATTTTTTTGGGGTCATGATAACAGTGAGTCAGTGACTCTCTTTGTCTGAAGAGTCATTGTTCACTAGCAAATAATGAATTTTTTTTGCATAAAAAAAAATAAAGAAAGAATGAAATGTATTTGTACTAATGAGCAAAAGAATAAAGATACATATTTAAATGGGATTCTTCTATAATAATAAAAAAATGGAATAGGAAAAAAATGTTGAAAAATGTATTTAAAAAAGTAGATAGACAAAATAAAAAAGTAACTTTTATTCTTCAATTTAAGTGAGAAAATGCCTACATTGTTAAAGATACACATGCTTCGAGTATGATTGTGCATGCTTAGGCATGTTTGTGCATCCTTTCCAAATTTTTTTTTTTTTTTCAAAATCTTCTAATCTTCTAAAAAACTGAATCATTTATTTGGTATTTCAAACATGTGAAAGTTAATGGATTTCCTAAGTTTATTGGTTTAGGAAATATTTTTTTAAAACTGTTTATGCGAAAAGAAAAAAGTAAATTTTTTTTTTTTACATTTTTTTATATTTCCAATAAAAATGATATCAAAATGTTTCTAAAATTGTCCGTTAACAAATGATCTAAAGGCACCTCGTTAATCGGACCCTTCAAACATACATGATTCTTTCCTGTGCAAATAAGAGCTTAACTTTAATCATTCCATACTGGAAAGCAATCATTCATAACAAAAGAAGAACATCAAAAGAAAAGATATGTCAATATAATTTAAGCGAAGATGGAAAGAATCATAAAAGTGAAACTAACCTAGCTTGGAGATTCTTCACGTTTCTTTCACTAACTCCTTGGAGCTAGGACGGACCTAGGATTTCGCATTAAAGGGGGCCAAAGTATAAGTTTAAAAAAATCTTGAAACCATTACTCATAATCTATATCTATATCTATATATATCTAAAAGCTGAAGTGTAACATTTATTGTTACTATGCTCTAGTTGAACCACATCATCGGCCATGTCATATTCTTTGTTTTTTTTTTTTTTTTTTTTTTTTTTTTTTCATTTTTTTAAACAATATTAATATATAAATAAATAGTGCAATTGTATACATTCTCTAACTCATTAAATCTAATTCACCATTAATTCAGCCATTTTCCAATTCTTAACTCTTCATTTTCCCCTTTGAACCCAATTAGCTCTTTTCAAGTTCAAACCCTTCAATTGCCACCCTTACAATTAACTATGTTATTTTTAACACTATAAATTTTCAATTGCTCTCAACTATCCATTGAATGTTTTCTTATTTTTCACCTTCCACATTTTTTTGGGGATAAATTTTGTAAAATCCTCTCCATAATGACTGAGCTAACCACAACCCATTCACCTTCTCCATTTACTCCATTAAAAGCCAATTGGCTAACTATTTGCATTTACAATTAACAGTCCTAGAATTTAATAGGATAACATTGAACACCAAGCATAAGCATGTGTTCATGGACAATTTTGCATCCATAACCATCCATTACACAACAAAACAACAAACAAAAACCAAAATACCATTTTTATTAATAAATAAAAATCTCTCTTACAGGCTAAATTCAATTATGCATCTGCAACTGCCCATTGAAACCAACCGCACTCCCTTCCCAAAAAAAGAAAAAGAAAAAAAAAAGACATTTACACCAAATATTCAACATCAAGCATGAGCATATGTTCATTGGTTGTTCATTCACCGTAATATTTTCTTAACCTTGCAATTTCTCTATCCATTCATCTTCCCTTTATTTTGACTCTTCTTCTCCCCATTTTTTTACTATAAAAAATTGTTATTTTCTCTTCCATTCAATCTGTATTTTGTTCACACAAAAAGGTGAATACTCTCTCTCTCTCCATATATATATATATATTCTTTCTTTTGGTGGATGTTTAATTCTTTAGATTGATGAGTTTTTATGTTTAACTCTACTTTAAGTTGATATGATTTGGTTATATTTTAATTTTCTTTGTTTGTTACATGTTATCCTATAAAATTACAAAATGATTTAATGTTATTCTATTACATAGCATGACTTAGACAATTTGGTGCTTACAACTATACATTTTCTTTTGAATATTCTTCTAGACATCTTCTTTTATATAATTTTGTTATTTGTCTCACATTCTCTTCCAAAAAAGGTGATTGTTCACTCTCTCTCTCTCTCTCTCTCTCTCTCTATTATTAATTTTTTCTTGCAACTCTAATTTAGATTGATGATTTTTTTTTTGTCTCTACTTGTGAATGACACACTTTGGTGGTGTGTTTTTTGAGTTATTTATCACATTTACTCTCTATCACTCTTATAGTTTTGGTTTGAATTAATTTTTAGATATTTTAGAAGTGGGATGATTATGTAATTGAAACTTTCTATAAATTATTTGAGTAATATCCATTATAAATTTGTGATGAGTTTTGGTTATCATGATAGTCTTCTTAAGAGAATAAGAAATTCATATAATTAATTTTGGAACTTAAAATTTTAGTTGTAGAAAAAAAATCATGACACACTATACAAAAGTTTGAATAATATAGATCACTTGAAAAAAAATAGTATTTCTATCTTTTATCTCAAAAACAATAATGGAATATATCAATCGAATGCACCTAAGTTTTTCAAAGAAAAAAAAAACTCAAAATAATAGAATGATATATTTGTAGAGATGGAGAGATGAAAAATAATTTTAAAAATAATATGTCCAATACGTTTTATAGAATAAATTATACATTATACTACGTTACAAAATAGTTGTATATTTCCATGCATTGCATGAGTCTGCGACTAGTCTAAATGATTTCTAAAACATTCATTTGTATAACTACCGTAATTGTGTAAATTTTCTCAATTAACCCCAAAATACACTCATATCAATCTATGTATCATTGTACAAAAATTCATTTGTGTTATAATAATTGTATAACTTTGCAAAATACATTTGTGTTACAGTAATTGTGTAAATTTACACAATTATTGTAGTAAAAATGTATTTTTGCACAATGATACATAAACTAATGTGAGTGTATTTAGGGGTTGATTGGACAAATTTGGGATCTTATGTTATTTTACAATTGATGCAAATGCTATTACAATAAAATCAATATAAAACTGTAGGCGAGGGGGCTCAAAAGTTTTGAAAGAGGGGGACTAAATATAAAAAAAATTTTTAATATGGATATATATATATATATATATAAATCTCTTAAGAATAGGGAGCCCAGGCCCCTTGGGCCCCACCTTGTTCCGCCCCTGCCTCAGAGTCTACAACATCAAAGTTACATCAAAATAAAAAAAGGATTTTATACTTCTCTTTTAAACGAAATGCTCACAACTCAAAGGATGAAATATTTTTGAAGAATTAAATTGTGCTTAGCGTTACTACAAAGAGAATTGTAGAAAAATGTAGTTTACTAGTTTTTAAGAAAAATATTAACAACATAGTTAACTTTAAATTCAAATGGATATATCTCACTCATTGTAGATCTAAAGTATGGTGAAATTTGTATCCATTTTGAAGTTCTAGATGTCTATTTTCCAATGAAGAAGTCTCACTCAAAAATTCATTACTTATTAAAATATATAGGTAAATGATTGATCAAAGGTGATTTTCCAACATCACTTCTTTGAATAGTTTCAACTTTCAAGAACTTGTTAGTTGTGATTACTTTCAGACTATAAAGAATACCTTTAATTATACCTGGTAGACAATCGTTATGCGCCTCATTGGGTCAAAGACCAAAGTCTTTGGTTGGTAGAAAATGAGGTGTCTACATCTTGCATGTCTTGGACAATTTATGGTGCAATGAGTGACTGAATGGTTTTATCTACTGGCACAAAGAATAAAAAAAACACTTTCCATGTACATTTTACCCACTATGGATACAAATTCTGTACATCTTTTCAATCTGTAGAACCTTTTTCTCTGTCTTGGCTAACAACCTTTCATTGTTAAGAAGTACAAACAATCATGCCTTTGTACTCATTGCTTCTTGAAGTAGAGAAATCACAATGACTTCGTATGAAAGCCATAAGAAAGTGGCTTTGGCAATGATTCATTAATCATTATTCTGCAGGAATATTCAACCATTATGACTTAAGATATCCTGCATGGTTCTTGCTTCATTTTTACAACTTTTCTTATTTTAGTTGATTACTTATCACAGGCGCATAACTGGCTTGGAGAGAGAGAGAGCATGAATGGATATAGTGCTATTTCCTAAGAAAAACATAGAAATAACTGCAACACTGTTGAGTGTTGAATGTGAAGTGTATTTGCAATGTACGATAAAAGAAGAAAACAGATATTCTCCACTGCAGAACAAGCATTCGTTTGTTAATCCAACCTTGTATGGAGAACAATGCAGAGGATATTTTGAAAAGAAACCCCCCCAAAAAAAAAGAAAAAGAAAAAGAAAAAAAACTAGAACTCTATATACAAAGATGGAATATCAGAACATGTTAGTCGTCATTTCTCTTCAAAAAAACACATATACAGAGTATATGTTGAAAAAGAGAAACAATGTGTGATGTTGAACGAGTTTCTTGTACAATATTTACATGGCAAATAAATTAAATGCTTCAACTTCAACTCGCTTCTTTAAGTTAAGATCTATTAATAAAGGTGGTCCTGTGGAGCATGAATTCATTCACAAATAATCTATGAATCCACATAAGCTCGCACGACATCCACTATTGGAGCTCGACATATTGGACACTTTCCACTACCCCATTGCAATTCATGAGCACATTTGAGACAAGTGCACATGTGTCCACATCTGAAAGATATGAAAAATGACATATCAGAATATAAGTACTGAAAACATTGACAATATCAAAATGAAAAAATATATATTCTTCAAAGGGAACCTTTGCTTCAAAAGGAAGTACCTGTATAAAAGTGAGTCGATTTGCTTTTCATAGCAAATACAACAATTGCCTTTCTTTGGTACCCCATCATAGGACTTCTTCCCCTCCCCCTGAGCTGTAAGATGATTTCATATGCTATTGTTTATGAGGACCTTAATGAATTAGGGACAGAAAATACGAGAGAGAGGCAGAGAGAGACACAAAAAATTTATGCAGTTAATCATTGTTTAGCTTCCGGTTGCATGCATTACAAAAGTAATTTCACTTTTTTTCAAAAAGAAAACAGAACAAAGAAGATAAAGAAAAAGCAAAATAGTAAAGTTGGGTCTGATTAGTGCTTTAAATAACATTCTCTTGAAATATAACATAACACTCATTTCCAAAGGCATGTGTTTAGCTTGAGATTAGTATGAGTTTATAACATATTATTGTTTTCCTAACCATGTGATTATGTCCAGCATATTTGGTAGTAGTTTAAAACCATGTTTTCATGCTTGTCTTTGGCATTGACAACCTTATTAGTGGTGCATCTCTTGTTATGACCATGCTGTTACTAGGGTAACAAGGAAGGCACCAAAATCTCCTCCATGGTTGATTTGAACATGTGATATGAATTTCACTTTTACTTTAGAGGGAAGAACACAAACCTGAATGAGACTCTTGCTTAGAGGATTGTTGCAACATCATCTGCATGTCCATGCAGCTCTTGATTGATTTTCTTAGCTCAGACATCTCATGATAGAGTTGCTCCATTTGGCCTCTCATATCATAAATGAGTTCCATTTCCTGCAAGACCAGCAGCATTATTTCATTGGCAGAAACGTAAGGAATTTATTTTGAGATATCCAATAGGGTATAACGTAAAACTCACAATTGAATTAGGATTTGTGGCGGAAGAGTTTTGCTGACTATCCTGATCGTAAGGTTGAGATGGTAAATGTTGGCGTGGAGATGCGGATGTAACTTGATCAGAATCATCACCAACTTGATTATCCTGATAACTCCATGACCCTAATGGATATGATGAAGCTATTTGCATTGATGATGAGGATACATCAAAGTAATCGCCAGCTTCATGATACTGACCACTGATTAGGCTCTCCTCTCCTTCCTCTGCCACATCTCTGTCTTCCTCCTCCTCCTCCTCTTCTTCTTCTTCTTCTTGTTGACTGCCTGATGGATCCGTAAAACTATGTAAGAAAGACATGAATTGGTCCATTCCCTCCTGGCTGCCATTCTCATCTTCTCTTTCTTCTAGATGCGTCTGTCTATCTAAGCGAGATACCATCAATCTGTCTATTCTCTCTCTGAAATCACTAGTGAGAAAACTTGATACTGTTCTTCTGTATACATAAAATTGAAAATTCAAATGATTGAAATGTGGAATTATTTTTGTACTATGTCTAAAAGTAAAATTTAACATACACAGCATAGTTCATGCTTCACTAGTCGTTGTCAATGGTACCTAACCTCACATTTGTCATTGGGGACAAGCTCACTCATCCCCCAACCACCCTAAAAAATATAGATTCCACTGATGGAATTTTGATGTTGTTTTTGTATCCACCCTTGGTGAATGATAGACTAAGTTTTTTAGATGCGGTACTAATGAAAATAATATAGCAAAACACGCATTGAACAAATGTTCTTTTATTTATTTTTGTTATGTAATTATTCAATAGATCCAATGAAACAGGCCTTATATATTAAATACAAAAGGGCAGCATCATTCCATTTGGTCTCTTCAAATTTTATATTAAATGGTTTCCCGTGATATCAGAAATTGATTCTATTTCAGTTATTCATGATTTTGTAGTTTGTTCAAGCTTAAATGCCAGGAGTAGGAAAGAAAAGAAGATAACGGGAGGAAATGGATTGTGGGACAAAACCTCATATACCTTTCAAGGAGTTGACATATCTCCCCATTGCCAGAGTTACTAAGCACCTCCTCATACCGTTCTTGTCTGCAATGTTCCCAATAACTCCGTGGACGAGCAATGTCATTAATCCAGTCGTAACTGGTTTCTGCATATTCATGGTCAATGACC
Source organism: Quercus suber (assembly GCF_002906115.3). Classification (NCBI taxonomy): domain Eukaryota; kingdom Viridiplantae; phylum Streptophyta; class Magnoliopsida; order Fagales; family Fagaceae; genus Quercus; species Quercus suber. The sequence goes on from NW_027069506.1 coordinate 721,886, forward strand.
TCCACTTCTTCTGCTATCTCATTCTCAGCCCAAAACCTAAAGGATGCAGTTCTATCTGCAAATTCTTCTGAGTCAAGATTTCTAACCTCTGATCTTGTTCCTTGCAATGTCACATCTGAAATTCTGGCTTCTTCATGAACATCTTCCTTTATGTGTAACATTGAGTTCTCTAATTGGTGTGTACCATGCTGCTCAGTTATATTAACTTCCTGATTATGAAAGTGGTTACTTGGCTGATTGAAGGTGGAAGAACTGTTCAAATAAACTCCATTGTTTACTATCTTCTGACGAGGGCTTCTTGGATAAGATGAATCATTCTGGGCTGTTTTGACCTGCTCAACAACTGTGCTAAGTCTCTCCCTACAAGAACTGTCCAAATGAACTTCATTGCGTACCGTCTCCCGAGGGGGGCTTCTTGGATAAGTTGCACCATTCTGGGCTGTTATGACCTGCTCATCACTTGTGCTAGGTCTTTTCCTGCAAGAACTGTCCAAATGAGCTGCATTGTTTACTATCTCCAGACGTGGGCTTCCTGGATAAGTGGCATCATTCTGGGCTGTTGTGACCTGCTCTACACCTGTGCTAAATCTCTCCCTGCATTTAATTGAGATTCCATTTCCAAAGCCAAATGAATTAAATGTTGTGGATTTAACATGGCAGCAAATTTCTGAGATTCAAATAACATACAAATTGCCAAATTATTTTCAGTATTTGAGGTTCAAGATTGCAGGGATAGCTTGGGACAAATAGAATGATAATGATGACAACTTAATCTTCAAATTCTTAAACAGAAAAATAGAAGTATTCCATTATCATAATTTGAAATCTAACCAATTTCATCAATTCTAGATTTCTTCTCCCTGATCGTAAAAATATCAACTCTAAATTTACTACTATATTAAACAATTTCCATATCAAAATTATTTTTGTTTGAATTATATGCATAGGCACTATTCATGGCCTAAACTGCAACATTTTAATTCCATTACTTTATATTGTTTTGCCTTGCAAAGCTCACGGCAATTTACATGTGACATGAAGATATAAATATCATCATCAGCAGCCATTTACGCTTGTAAAATCTGACCTAGGGACAGGATAAAATCTGACTCATTAACTAAAAATGCAGAATGTTTATACACATGATTCGAAGTGGTGGTATGAGCACTAGTTGTTTGGCTAATATAAGCACCAAATGATGAGTGTTACTTTACAAATCAACTAGTTAAGTAGCATGTAATTACAACTAATTGGGGTAAGAGAAGATGTAACTAAGCTTCATTCTGGCTGTTAACCTTGCCCAACCATCCTTTTGTCAGTCTGTAAGAGGCTATTTTACAAAAAAATTGGGTACTAAGTATGATGCAGGCAGAATTAATCTATAGTGAAACAAATTCTAAATGTGGCACATTTTTTTGGTTTCCAAAATGTTAAATTCAGAAAAATTCTTGAAAATTTCCCCTTTCCTTCTTTGGAATTTTTTGATTTGGAAATCCCCTGTACAGAACAACAAGATGAATGCCAAGTCGAAATACAATTAGCAACTTGAAGTTTTTGGGATATTGCTTGAGTCCAGATCACAACAGAAGCCTAACAATCATATATGCTCTTTTAAAGTTCTTGTTCCCTTTCTACTCTTCTACTTTTTAAAAAAGTTTTCTTAAAGTGAAAACTTCATTAAACTTGCCTATCATTGGTTTCACCCAACTGATTGCTTTTAATGAGCATTTTATCTTATGCATAGCTTTAAAACATTCAAACGGATTATACAAAACAAAATTAAAGAAGGGAGAAACAGAACAAATGCATGTGGAACTAGATTAACATGTTCCGACTAATTGATTTAAATGACCTTCCCCCCTTTGTACAACATTGAAACCAAACAACATGACACATTCCTATTGTGTTCCACATACCAAAGAAAACCATGTTGTAAACCTTCCAACAAAACAAGTATTACTATTCTTCTTTTAGAATTGGGACTAACGACTAAATCTATAATCATAAATGTTCTCAAAACAGTTCCATCACATGCACAGTTCTAAATTCTGAATGAATTTAATGCAACATGTCAATAAAAATATATTATACCTTAGATGCATGATGGTAGATCCTTGTGGTAATTTGTTCACTTCAGATACTGTTGGTTGCGGGCGTGGTTGATCTTGAACTGCAATGCCCCGTTGTAGTAATCTAAGTCGAATCAATGACTACAAACAAGCATAATACAAAGTAAATTTGTGTTTCCTAATGGTAAGAAATAAATTTATTACTACATTGTATAAACCAAAAAGGAGTTCCAGCAAATGAATTAAGTACTTAACCTGAATGCGGCCTCTTTGTGTGAATCTAGAAACTGCTCGTCGCTCAGCCAATGTGTCTATCTCCCTTTGCCTGTCGCGTTCCAATTGCATAAGTAAATCTGTGAATGCTTGACGCCCTCTGATCCGGGGTGACATAACCTTAGGCAAAATTTTATAATCAAATTGATCCCAATAAGAACAGTCCCGCTCTCTAAATGGCGATCCAAGCATGCTAGACTGCTCGTGATCATTATCATCGCAACAAGATGAGGACTTGGGGCTCTGCATTTGTGTTGCAGCTGCTAACCTCTTAATGATATCCACTATTCTAACCTTCTCACTCTCTCCTTCTGAATTACAGCCTTGTGACGAAGACGTTCTACCTGACTCCCAATCAGGAAAGGGGTCATCATTAGGCTGAGCATCATATTTTTCTTCAACAACAGAGTCCCCTGCTTCAGCTGGTGATTCTTGAACAGGGAAACCATTTTCAACACTGCTGTTTTCAGAATTAGACCTTGATTTCATACTGTTGGACTCGGTAAGCCTCTTCTCCCATATCTGAACAAGGGAAGAGGCCCCAAGGGTTGGAATTTCAACAGAACCAACCGGTGGATCCGGAGAGCCTTCCTCCCTCCTAAAACTTGATTCCCCTGATGACATGATTGGAGAATTTGATAATTCCGAGAGCTCTGCCTCCTGCCTCTGTTTGTCAAATGTTGATACAATCTCTTGTTCTGTTCGGGCAGTCCATCTTTCAAGACTTCGCATCTGCTTCGGGCTCATTATTGAGGACTTTTTCCCATCATTGGGACTATGATTACTGTTCCTCTCTCCATTGTTAATCCAAGATTCAACAATATTATCATTTTGAGCCCCCGGGCTCTCATCTGATACAGAGCCCGAAGATATTCCAATGCACGAATGGAGGCGACCCGTCACCAAGTGCTTGAGGTTTTTCGGAAAGTTTGCTCGATTACCGTTTTCTCTGTACCGATCCAGCCTGCCATTGTCCCTTAGAACGCAACCAAAAGGCGCAGAGGAAGCGTATTCAACTTCAGAGGATGCCATTTTTTTTTTCCTTCTGAAATTGAATTCAGAGTCTGGATTCTTAATCAATCATTTTCAATTGACATGAATCCAAAACTAGACAAACCCATTTCATGAAAAATGGTTGGAAAACGCAAAACCAACCTCACAATCTTTGTCACCTCACGGAAGAGAGGGAGGGACAGAGGGAGGGGCTCATCTTAAAAGAAAACAGAGGAGCTGTTTAAAGCATATATACTGTTAACCACAAGCTTGATACTCGTTTACAATTTGGCTATATTTAGATACGCGTTAAAAATAGAAAAAAAAAAAAAAAAAAAAAAAAACATTTTTTAAAAATTATTTTTATTTTAAAAGCCTAAATATTCTTCTAGAACCATGGAATTGCAATACCTGAATTCACTTGAGGATGTTATAACTACTTTCTTCTTTTTATTTTTTAAATCATCTGTTCACTTTTTATATTCTACTTTATACCCTACTGATTATCATATGCTATGTTCTTAATTTTTTTTTCATTTTAAATTTTTGTATTTTATAAAAAAAATCAAAATAATATATAATAAACTGTAATTGGTAGAACATATAAGTGGAATGCAAAAAGTGAGACAGAGAATTTGTATTCATTCCATTGGTTCTTTTGCTTACAACAATAATTTTAACTAAATGACATTTTTATTAACCTCTTCTTTCCAAACAAACCGTGCTCTGTGTATTTCGATGAAAAATCTTGTGTAAAGATAGTTTTTCATATTTTCCAATGTTTGGTAACATTAGAAAAGATGAGTCAGAGGAAAACTATTTTATAGTTTATTTTTAAAGATTGTTTTCTACTAATTTCTTTTTTGGAAAACAACTCCATCTCATAGAAAGCTAAATAAGGAAAGTTAGAAGATTATTTTTTAACTCATTTAAGGTTTCTACCAAATATAGGAAAATTAGATACTTTTATAGAAAATACTTTTTGAAAAATGACTCGTTTTCTAAAAACGTTATTGCTAAAACAAATAGAAGTGACCCTTCTATGTACTAATTGAGTTGAGACCATCACATGATAAACCTAACCTAAAGAATGAGTATACAAAAAAAAAAAAAAAAAAAAAAAAAAAAAAAAAAACGCTCTATTTGCTTTGACAATAATGTTTTCTAAAAAATAAGTTATTTTTAAGAAAGTATTTTCTATAAAACTATCTCATTTTCCTATGTTTGGTAATAACCCTAAATGAGTTGAAAAACAATTTCTTAACTTTCCTTATTTAGCTTACTATGAAAGAGAGTTGCTTTCCAAAAAAAATTAGTGGAAAACAATCTCTAAAAATAAACAATACTTTTTATGTTGACCAAATATAGTTTTCCTTTAACTCATTTTTCTAATGCTACCTGTGGGGAAAAAGGCCCAGCCTAACATAATGGGCCAAAGGCCCATAGGAGGGCTATTTTGCGACCGAGAAGAAAAGGATGGAGAAGGCAGGGCCCATCTGGAAGTGGGACTCTCAAAATGAAGAATTATTACGATCCGAAGAGGATATCTCCTGTCCGAAGAGGTTGTAATCCTCTGATGCAGTATTTTAAATCAATTGAGTGTGTGAAAGGCCAAAATGACCTTCCGAGGACTCCACCTGATCAAGATAAGCTCTGAGTATGCTGTGAAACGATAAGGATGGAGAAATATCTAAGGGGAAAGCTGCTACCACCGTATTTAATGCACTGCAGCAACTTTTCTGGCCGCATTTATGTGGAGAAGACCCTGAACAGTGCATCCTAACCTACCGCCACTCACACAGAGCTAAAAGAAGATGCTTGACGTGACATGTATTCAAGCAAACTCATGGATGAGGAACAAGTGAACGATGGAGATGAAAAGGAGGGTGGCTATATAAAGGGAGAGGAAGAACAAAAGAGGGGGACGAGACTGTAACCCTAAGACCTTTGTTCATCAGATAAACAATAAAATAGCTCTTCGGATTTTCTGGAGTTACGTGTAATTTCATGTTTGTTTATGTTTAAAAGCTGTGATTCGTTGTTGTCAATCCAATACTTATCCTAGCTCTTTCACCCATACTCTACAAATTTATTGTTTTAGGCTTGGGCCACAAATCTTAACCCTACACTACCAAACACTGGAAAATATGAAAAACTGTCTTTATATAAGGTTTTCTATCGAAACAAACAAAAATAAAAACTAAAACCAATGGATAGGAATGAAAGAAAGTTGAAACCAAATAAAATCATCTATCCCACTATTTAGTGTTTTATTTTATATTCCATAAATTATAATATGTTGATTTTTATCAAAAAAGAAAAGAAAAAGAAAGATTATAATTACAGCCATAACAAAATCTCACAATATTTTACATATTTTTATAGCAAGTTGAGGTATCAGTCCATTATAAAATAAAATAAAATTATACCTTGACCCACCACAACTCAAACTAGAGAATGTTTAGGGGTATAACTTTTGTGCTACAACTCTAATGTGATCAACTTTTGAGTTAGATAGAAAAAGGTAGTAGATTCATATGAAAGTGATTGTTTACTACTCAGAATTAACACATTCAGAAAGTTGTGGCAAATTGTGTGGTCATAGAAGAACGGCCCAAAACATGGGTGTTGTGAAAATATTCTAAGATATTTTTATACTCATACACTTTCACTAATATGCCGATGATTTTTTTTTTAATATTTAATTTTGGTTACTTTATAAGAAAACGAAGGATATTCTTGATTGATAGAGCATGTGAAATTGATTATTCAGCATTCACAGTTGTTGAGTTTAGTAAATTGTGATAAAAGTTGTGGTGAATGATATGACTCTAAAAGAATTGCTCAAAATATGGAGGTTGACTGTTGTGGAAATGTTGTAAGATTTTATTATACCCGTAAATTATCTCTTATACACCATATGATTAATTTTTATTTTTCATTTTAAATTTTGGTTACTTTACAGGAAAAAGAAAGATAATCTCAATTGATAGAACACCTAAAAATGATTGTCTAGCACTCATAGTTGGCGACTTCAGCAAATTGCGGTAAAAGTTGTTGCAAATGACATGGTTCTCAAAGAACAGTTGAATATATGAATGTTGACTATTGAGGAAATGTTGTAAAATTTTGTTATACCTGTAAATTATCTCTACCATGTCACATGATTAATCTTATTTTTTTCATCTTTCAATTTGGTTACTTTATAAGAAAAAGAAGGATAATCTCAATTGATAAAAACATCTTAAAATAATTGTCCAGCACCCATAATTAACGACTTCAGCAAATTTTGGTAAAAGTTGTTGCAAAGCGAATGATATGGTTCTAGAAGAACAACTCAAAATATGAGTGTTGACTATTGTGGAAATGCTTTTAAATTTTATTATACTTGTAAATTATCTCTAATATGCAGTATAATTAATTTATTTTTTTTTTTTTAAAATTTGGTCACTTTATAATAAAAGGAAGGATAATCTCCATTGATAGAGCATAAATGAAACACTCAGTATGAAAGATGAGATTTTTACTAGACCTATTAATATACTATCATAAGGCATCTTAGGCATACAAGTTGTGCTAAACAGATAATATTATATTAATAGTAAAAAATTGGTATTTATTTTAGAATATGAACTAGAATCAAGGCCAGATATGGGAAAAATGGCAATATAATAATCACTAGTCTTTTAACCCAATAAAGTCAAACAATAAAAGAAGGGTACAAGTACAACATATATTATATATAGCATGTAGAGAGAGAGAGAGAGAGAGAGAGAGAGATAGAGCTCTGTTTCTCTTTCTTTTTTTTTTCTTTTTTCTTTTTTTGGTTGCTCTGTTTTAACCTTTTAGAATGAATTGCATATTGCTTTTCCGCTAATCATATTTGAGATATTGCATCAATGACCCCACAATCCCAACGGCTCAAAACCAACGTCTCTCTCTTTCACCAAACTCTTTCACTGTTTTATTAAAGACACCTACTCAACTCTGTTTTCGTCCTCTGCAATACATATAATATGTATGAAACTTCCTCAGTCTCACACTTTTTTAGCTTCTCTTTCTCTCGCTCTCTCTCTCCCTGTGTAACTAGAACTTAGCCATACTCTATTTTTAGCTATAACCCTCTTGTTCTTTCACCACAAAAAGACTAAAATCCTCTTTTGGACCAAACCAATTCCAACCTCTTTCTCTTTCTCTTAGTGGGGTTGTTGTTTTTTTTTTTTTTTTTTTCTATTTTTNCTCTTTCATTTCTCCCTCCTCTACATTTTTTAAAAATTATTTTTATTTTAAAAGCCTAAATATTCTTCTAGAACCATGGAATTGCAATACCTGAATTCACTTGAGGATGTTATAACTACTTTCTTCTTTTTATTTTTTAAATCATCTGTTCACTTTTTATATTCTACTTTATACCCTACTGATTATCATATGCTATGTTCTTAATTTTTTTTTCATTTTAAATTTTTGTATTTTATAAAAAAAATCAAAATAATATATAATAAACTGTAATTGGTAGAACATATAAGTGGAATGCAAAAAGTGAGACAGAGAATTTGTATTCATTCCATTGGTTCTTTTGCTTACAACAATAATTTTAACTAAATGACATTTTTATTAACCTCTTCTTTCCAAACAAACCGTGCTCTGTGTATTTCGATGAAAAATCTTGTGTAAAGATAGTTTTTCATATTTTCCAATGTTTGGTAACATTAGAAAAGATGAGTCAGAGGAAAACTATTTTATAGTTTATTTTTAAAGATTGTTTTCTACTAATTTCTTTTTTGGAAAACAACTCCATCTCATAGAAAGCTAAATAAGGAAAGTTAGAAGATTATTTTTTAACTCATTTAAGGTTTCTACCAAATATAGGAAAATTAGATACTTTTATAGAAAATACTTTTTGAAAAATGACTCGTTTTCTAAAAACGTTATTGCTAAAACAAATAGAAGTGACCCTTCTATGTACTAATTGAGTTGAGACCATCACATGATAAACCTAACCTAAAGAATGAGTATACAAAAAAAAAAAAAAAAAAAAAAAAAAAAAAAAAAACGCTCTATTTGCTTTGACAATAATGTTTTCTAAAAAATAAGTTATTTTTAAGAAAGTATTTTCTATAAAACTATCTCATTTTCCTATGTTTGGTAATAACCCTAAATGAGTTGAAAAACAATTTCTTAACTTTCCTTATTTAGCTTACTATGAAAGAGAGTTGCTTTCCAAAAAAAATTATTTTTTTTTTTTTTTTTTTTTTTTTTTTTTTATAAATTTTTTAAGTCAAGCTCAAAAATTTTTATTCATGACTTGTTCAAATCAAAATCCTAAATTTTCATTTTTGAGAGAAATACGGCCTAACTGACCATAAAATTAAAAAAAAAAAAAAATGCTAAAGACTCTAAACTATAATAAACCTCTTGACATATTTAAGCAAATTGGATTGACATATTTAAGCAAATTGGATTGGCTTGGCCAACTCTTGACTACCATTATTTATTCTCTTACTAAATTAGGAGAGATAATTTTAGATTCAGCACATATAATGACTGCTGTGTTGAATATAATAAATAACAATACCAAGGCTGCGTTTGGAACAGAGCAAAGGCTGGGAAAAAGGTTTTGAATTTTCTTTTATATATATATATATATAGTTATATACACACATACACATATTATGTAATATAAATTTATTTATTTTAGTTCAAAAGTCATTGTAAATTACCACTAGATCAAGAAATAATGTTATTCAAATTCTTTGATCTTTTTTTTTTCTTTGGTTGATGAAACTAAATACTAAAATTCCCATTCAAATTCTTTGATCTTTTAGTTTTAGTTGTTTCAAAGTCATTTGCGGTCTAAGTCATTCTTTCACTAACCACATTTATTTCATTTTGACCAACTTTTTCTTTGTGTATATATATATATATATATTGTGTGTGTGTATTTCCTGAAATATAATGATGACAAACTATTTAATGAAACCCTCTAATATAAATGAAATTTAATAGTCACTTGTAATTATGAAAATGAATTTATTGATCACGTATTAAGTACTCTTCAATAAGTTTTTTTTTTTTTTTGAATTAATAATTTCCACTCAAAATTCATAAATCCAGTGGTGGCTCATAAATTTGTTTAGATGATGAATTTTGTGATCTACGTGATTCTTTTGTCCATAGTATGTGCTAACAAAAGAATAAAAGATGAGAAGTATTACGTTTACAACATTTTCACAACATTTTTATATCAAATTTTAGGCGATAAGTTATTATTAGTTTTAATTTAAATCCATTACTGAAAGTATTTTTTTGTCCATTAGTAATAGCTAATAACAATCCACAACTTAGAATTTGCTGTAAAAATGTTGTGAATATAGTATTTCTCATAAAAAATAACTTATAAATTCATTTGGCATATTGTGTTGTGTCTTAATACAATGAACATACTAATTATTGTTGCAAAGATTAAATCTTAGAAACCATCTTTTGTTTCTAAATACAATAAACAAACATATTAATTATTGTTGTTAAGTGAATAACAAGCAAAATCTAAATACAATAAAATTTTACTTACTGTTTATTTCAAATTTGTTGAGATCTAACTAAGCATTTTATGAGGATTAAGATGAACAAATTTCTACTTTTGTTCTTAGTTTTTATTTTTATTTTTTTAAAGACCAAGATATTGCTAAGAGATCATATTCAAACTTATTTTAGCTGTACTTCAAAAAAAATTTGGTCTAAGGTGTTCAAATTTTTATTTTAAGAAAAGATAAATATTTTTTTAAAAAAATTATATATAATTTTATTTTTTATTAGCTCAAGAGATTCGTTTGAATCCCTAGACTGTACCTAGAGATCCCTGCATAAATCCCATATGTCTCAAATTGTTTTCCAAAATTCCATAGGGTGGTCGAGTAATATCTTTACTTATTATTTTTTAAAAATTTCACTAGTCTTATAAAAGTTGATGTCCTGATGATGTTGAAAAAAAAAGGGGGCAATGTATGATGTACTCACCGGTTAATATTATGTGTGAGTTTGGGTACAATGTTTTTCCCTTAACGTTTGCGTCTATGCAGTTTTTAGTAGGTTCTGTGCACTGTTATTCACGGGACCTACAAGTACTTTTTTCAACAAAAAAAATTTTAAAACTGGGTCCCACTGCACTATTAACACATTTAAAAATTATTTTGTTAAAATATTTTTAATTTTCAGTTTTCAGTAATAAGCGGTATTCAAATAGACATATATATGTCGAAATATATATATATATATATATATAAACCAAACTAATTCTATTTCTACCAATAATTTACTAATTTATCCGCCTGATGAGCCTTTAATTGGTGTTTTGATAAAACTAAGCTGATATCATAGTTCACATCATCAATGAAACTCCTAAGAATAGTTAAATATTCTAACTAATCTCTCTCTTTCCCCTTGTGTGATATGTGTATGCACGTTAGAGATAATAGGTTGGAAAAACAAAAGAGATAATAGGTTGGAACTTTGAACTTTAAAGTTTGATTGTATGACTTTTATTTCATCATTTTTATTGCTTACCATCGTAAAGGAATTCGGCCAAAAAATATCATTATCAAGTAGTGTCAGCTCCAGTATTTCTTTTCAGGGGCTCATTAAAAAAATTTTAATTTAATAAAATTTAATTAAAAAAAACCTAAATATATTTAATAAAAAAAGAACTTGAATATATCAAGTTATTGACAAAAAAAGAAAAAAAAAATCACACAAATACATGACATTTTACGATTTCCGTTTATAAGTTTTCATATTTTAATATCATTAATTATGAGTTTTTATTATTTATTGTCAAAAACAAAAACAACTGGATGAAGAAAACACCAGGAAATCATAACATCATTATGAGTTTTCATATTTGCTTTTTTCCTCTTCTTCGTCCAGTTTTCATTATCCATTATCAATCACTACAAAATAATTGGCCTATGGCCGCGGTTTCAAAACGCGGCTACAGGTCACAAAAGAAGAAAAAGAAGAAGAAGAAGAAGAAGAAGAGCAACTGGACGAAGCTGCCCAGCAAATCAAAAGAAGAAAATAATAATAATAATAATAGGCAACGTCCAAACCAGAAGAAAAAAAATAAAATAAAATAAAGAAGAAGGAATAGGCATAGTATAGTGTCTACGGACCGGACCAAAAAAAAGGCAACAGATTGGACAAGCCCAAGTGCACATGGGTATTTTCGTCATTTATCTATCAAATTCATCTCAGTTAGTTTTCTCTCCATTTTGAAGAAAAAATATTTTGGTGGGTTCAGAGAGAAAACACTTGGACCTCTTCAATTTTTTTCCTTTCCCTCTCTCCAACCAAACACCCACCAAAAAAGTTTTTCTTCTAATTTTTTTTCCAAAATTTTCAGTTGGTAAAATTTTTAATAGTTAAATAAAAGATTTGAGATTCAATTCCTGCCTACACTATTAACTAATTGATGTTGTCATTTAATTTCTGATGATAAAAGAGCACAATCTTAAAAAACAACCGTCATAAGTTGAAACTCTATTAAAAAATCATTACTTAAGGGTCTTAATTACATGTTTGCATGACCAATTTAAAAAATTTATAACCAAAATAAATATAAATTCTAACACATGATTGCATTAACCAAAAAAAACACAAATAATATTATCATTTCTAAGAATAATTAAATTAAATTCAGTTATATGTTTAAATTTAATTGAGAACCTAATTTTTACCCTAATATAAAAATTAAAATCTACAGCAGTAACCAATAAGGCCTGCATATATTTACTCTGAAAAGTAAAATATACAACTGGTTTTTTGTCTACCCGTGGAACCATTATCGAGCAGTGGGGCATCTTTTGAGTTTTTTCAAGCGAAACCACATTGAAATCGTTATTATATTTGCAATTTGTCACTAAAATCTCTCACTAACAGTCATATGTTCACATGCATATGGTCATTTGTAAAACTCGATTATGGTTTTTGGCTTTTTAATCTTCACGCGGAACCAATATCAATTATCGAGCTGGGGACTGCTTATTAAATTTGTAAAATTTAACCAAATCTCTCACAAACAGCCATTCAACTCAATACACCTTTGATTGTGGAACTAACACTCACAGGTGTTGCGTGGATTCGTGAGCATTGCGCATGCATATATTCATTTGTGAAACTCAAATATAGTTGTTTATTCTTCACGTGAAACCATTATCGAGAAGTGAAGCCTTTACAAAACTCTTTCATAGCGACTTTGATCTTCTTTCTACCACATTTCATCCTTTCCTTTCAGCTCTATTGTCTCTCTTCTGAGTTTTCTTTCTTTCATCCAACAAGAACAAATGGCCGATGCAATCCTGTATGGCGTTGTACAGAAGATCATTGAAAGCTTGGGCTCCTCCACTCTCAAACAGATTGGATCAATCTGGGGTGTCAAAGATGATCTCGAAAAAATGAACAACACTGTTCTCACTATTCAAGCTGTATTGAAGATGCAGAGGAGCAGCAGGTCCAGAACCACCAAGACAAGCAGTGGCTCATGAAGCTCAGAGAATTAGTTTTTGATGCCGATGACTTGCTGACGACTTCTCCACTCAGGTGTTTCGGCGTAAGGTGATGGGTGGTGATAATACGGCAAAGACGGTACGCATTTTCTTTTCAAGTTCAAACCAAATAGTTTTTTGTCTTAAGATGGCTTGCAATATAAAAACCATGAGGGAGAGACTTAATGATATAGCAGATAATAGGAACAATTTCCAGTTGATACAGCGTCCTTTAGAGACACGGGCTGTGACTAGGGAGAGGGAAACAAAGGTTGTGATGGGGGAGAGGGAAACTCACTCATTTGTACGTAAAGAATAAGTTATTGGGAGAGAGGAGGATAAAGAGGAAGATCATAGGTCTATTTCAAGACTTTGATGTGAAAAAGAATGTTTCCTTTATATCCATAGTGGGAATTGGAGGGCGAGGGAAGTCTACACTTGCTCAATATATATACAATTAAGAGATGGTCAATGCTCATTTTGAATTGAAAATGTGGGTGTGTGTCTCTGATGTCTTTGATGTGAAAACCATTGTTGAAAATATGATTACATCTGCAACTAAAAAAAACACCCGAAAGGTAATGGAACAATTGAAAGATGAACTTCTCAAAATTCTCAATCAAAAGATATATTTACTCGTGTTGGATGATGTGTGGATTGATAACAAAGCAACATGGGATAAATTGAAAACACTTTTGTGGATGGAAAAAGGGGAAGTAAGGTGATGATTACTACATGGACCAAATTGCTTGCAGATATTACTAGCCCAATCTCACAATATTTTCTAAGAGGCCTGTCAGATGATCAATCTTGGGCTTTGTTGAAGCAAATGGCATTTGAAGAAGCAAAAGAGACCATCAATAGCTACTTTGAAGTAATTGGAATGGACATAGTAAAAAAAGGTCAAGGAGTGCCTCTTGCTATAAAGATAATGGGAAGTGTCTTATACTTCAAAAAATCAGTAGATGATTGGTTAAATATAAAGAATAATGAACTCACAAATGTAATTGAGCTAAAGAATGGTATTTTGCTAGTTCTAAAATTGAGTTATAATCATCTCTCATCACATCTAAAGTGTTGTTTTGCATACTATTCATTATTTCTCAAAGATTATTTGATTGATAAGTTGACATTAATACAATTATGGATGGCACAAGGGTTTATCCAATCACTAGATGAGAACTTACTACTAGTGGATGTTGCCGATGATTACTTCAAAGAGCTACTTTGGAGATCCTTTTTCCAAGAAGTAGAAGAAGATGAAGGGATGACTAGGAGGTTTAAGATGCATGATTTAATCCATGATCTTGCATAATCAATCTCAAAGAGTGAGTGTACCCTGGTTGATTCTAATGCAAACAATGTCAATGAAAAAGTTCGTCATCTCTCATTTCCATTTCACAATGTTTCATTCTTTAAGGAGAATTTAAGCAAGTTGGTTAAAACAAACAAGATACGAACATTTATATTGGCATACAATAGTAGGAACTATGATCAGAGAACATAATCAACTTTCAAAAAACTTATTTCTAGTTTTAGATACTTGCGTGCATTAGACCTACATGGTTTAAATATGAAGATGTTGCCAAATACCATAGATACTTTGATGCATCTAAAGTACCTTGACATTTCCTTTAATGATATTGAGGTTCTCCCTAGTTGTATTACTAAATTGGTGAATTTGCAAACATTAAAGCTTTCTCTATGTATAATGCTTAGGGAGTTACCGGTAGATATTCAAAAATTGGTCAGCCTCAAGCATCTTGACTTAGAAGATTGTGAGAATTTGACTCATATGCCATGTGGATTAGGGCAATTGACTTCTCTTCAAACATTAAACTTATTTGTTTGGAGTGAGGGTCCCGTAGGTTCTTCCAAGCATTGCGGTGGGCTAGCGGAATTAAACAAGCTAAATGACTTGAGAGGAAAATTAGAGATTAAAAATTTGGCATGGGTGAAAGATGCCACCCCAGAATTCAATGCTGCAAATTTGAAGGAGAAGCAACGTCTTAGTGAGTTGATATTAAGGTGGAATCCAAAGGGAGATGATAGTGTAGATGCTAGTGATGATGAAAATTCCATGGATAGCCTCTAACCACACGAAAGTTTAAAATCTTTGAGAGTAGACGGGTATATGGGTGTGAGAGTTTCAAGTTGGCTTTCATTCTTAACAAATCTCATTGGATTAAATATAGTCAATTGTAAGAAGTGCCAATATTTGCAACCGTTGTATCAACTCCCAACTCTCCGAAACGTAGGTATTAGGCATATGGATGGTCTGGAGTACATGACAGACGGGGATATGAATGATGAGATATCTGCTTCACTGGCATCACCATCAACATTTTTCCCATCCCTTGAGACACTCTGGCTCTCCGGTTGCCGAAATCTAAAGGTTGTGATACTTCACAAATTAAAAGCCTATCTTCAATCAACATATCAAAGGTTGTGATACTTGTATCTTTGGGATTTCCTCCTTGAAGTTACACTTTCCTTTACTGAACAGAATAACATTACCATGTAACTCCCTAACCTGAAGCTGCTTAGAAACTCTTAATCCAGTTCTCTTACATAAGTTCAATGCCCGAGATAAAATGAGACAGAGCAAGCCAGAGAATTTGTTGCCAAAATTTAAGAAAGAACTACAAGCAATATGCAAGTTTCATTTCTTGTGTATAAATATAAAACAATTTTCATGAATAAATTTTTTTAAAGTAAGCAGTACTATTCATAAATAGAAAATATTATCTTAACTGAAAAGGAAAGGTTTTCTTTTTCTTCTCAATAAAACTGATTATAATAAAGAAAAATATACTCTGTTTTGTTTTTTATTGTAACTAGTCGCTAACCCGTGTGATGCACGGGAAAATTACTAAAAATGAAATCTAATGAATGCAAGCAAAGTAGTTATGAAAAATACCATTTAAATTAAAAGACAAATATTAGTAAATGTCATTATCCTTAGCTGTTTGTGTTGTATCTAGAGTTTCATATCTAAGTTACTATAATACTACTTGCAGCCACCAAAGCTCACAACATAAGTATATAATATAAGGCTAAAACTTATATTATCTTCAAGCTTCCCTTAGCCTTACAGAGTCCCTAACAAAATTTCTTTTGTATTGAATTTGATTTCAGAGGACTTATTCAAAATTATTTGAATTAAACCTCACAAATTAGAAGAAAAAAAAAACATTACAACCTTGTAGCTAATTAATATACAAATAAACTACCAATTTAACATGATAAATTACTATCAGTAATTTAGAAAGCAAAAATTAACAAAATTAAAGTTGTTACCCACTTAACCTAAAACTTTTCATATTCTAAAGTTGTCAAACAACTATTGATATAAAATATTCTGTAATTACTTCAATACCGCAAGTTGTTCATGCTGTAAAAAATTTGAGAGAATAACATAGCAAGCATCTTAAATTCTTTCTTGCTTGGATCCTACAAAACAATATATATATATATATAGCGATGGAGACAGAAAATGCCTTTAAAGAGACAACCAGTTACGATAGTGTTGGAGACAAAGTAAAATATTAAAAAAAAAAAAAAAAAACTAAAGAAGCAAGCGGTTTGGCTAGCATACCAGCTAGTTAATTTATATCAAAAGACATAAAAATCTTACAATAAAATAGAATTCAAAAGTAAATTCACACGTGGTACAATCAGATAAATAAAAGGTTTGTCAAGATGATCAAGTTTGGCAAGGAAGAAGACGCAACAGCTACTGATGAGGTAATCTCTATCTTAAACTTGTGATAATGATGAAGATGCAACAACTACTAATTATGCAGATCTAGCTTAATCTTATTTTGATTCAACTACAACAAAAATGACGATAATTACCACAAAAAGATTATATAAAAAAACAGTCTTTTATGATATAGCTAAGAGTACAATAAAAGCTAATAGAAGGAATTTAAATTGATTTCAATGATGAAGGAGGGATTCACTTAAATGAGGAGACCATGAAAAAAGGAGAAGTATCGTGTTCTGAGTATAGTATTGAATTTTAAACTCTACAATTCAATTTGCTAAGGTATTTTAGTAGTTAGCAAATTAAATTTCTTTAGGCACGGATTACATCATTTAATTGAATTTCTGAAGGCATGATAGTACTAAAACTCTATCATTCAATTTTTTAACTACTAAAACTCTATCACATGGATATTACAAAAACACTATCACACGAATTACACAATATAAACCAATAATGTTATTGTCTCAAACATTTAAAAAAAAAACCCAAATCAATTTTAAACATAGAAATAAACAATCATCTATCAATACAAATACCCAGCCTAAATACATATAAACTCATATATGATCCCAAGGGCGGAGCCAGCTAAATACATATAAGCTCATATATGATCCCAGGGGCGGAGCCAGGGGGGGTCGAGGGGGGGCACCTGCCCCCCCTGGCCCGCCAAAAAAAAATTAGGCACTTAAGAGATATCCTAATTTTGCCTTGTGATGGTTTCATTTTTTTTTTTTTTTTTGTTTTCTTCAGTCCTAAACGTATAGGGTACATGAAGAGAACTTGATCTAAACTCCAGGAATGAGACCAACACTCTTGTGACTACTGGGTATTAAAATTATCCTAAAGTTACACATGTCTTTTTTTTTTTTTTTTCCTTTAGTGCAACATGTCTTAGTCTCTCAGGGTATTAATCTCGGTTAGCAAGTAGGCTATGATATACTTTTCTATAGTATACTCTATTTTTTAAGAAGTAATAGTATTATTTTATTTTAAATTATGTAGGTCTTATTACATTAAAATATCACTAAAATATATGTGTATTGTTCTTTTTTATATCAAGTAATATACATATACATGTCCTAATGAATGTTCATAGTGTATATAAATTTTGCCCCTCCTGAAGTCAAATCTTAGCTCCGCCACTGTTAATGATCCACAATACAAAAGAGGTAGTAACAAAATTAAAAAAGAAAAAAAAATCAATAAAAAAGAAAAAACACTTTTAATCTAACCCTTACATTGAACTATTATGTAGGCAACTACAAGAATAGAGGTCAAGAGCAACTGAGATTTAGAGGTGCCTAAACTGAATCATCCAGCTTTTTAGTATTAATATAGTGTGAGGAGAGGAAGAGATGAAGGAGTTAGAAAGCCAAAGTCTAGTGTTAGGAAGCTGAAGGGTTGCCGTTTGAGATTGTAACCATTGAACACAAAGGGTTGCTATTTAAAATTGTAACCGTGGAACACAAAGGGTTGCCATCTAAAATTGTAATTGTGGAATACAAAGGGTTGTCATCTAGAATTGTAACCGTGGAAGACAAAGGGTTGGGAATTATTTTATTTTTATTAGTATTTTTAAATTTAAGAAAACTTATTTTAAATTGTAAGACAAATTCAGGAAAAAGAATTGTAATGACATGGCAGCTGATGTGGCTTAACCTGAGCGTAGCAACATTAAATGCTGCGCTTCAGCTTTTAGTAATATATAGATGATGTGGAACCTCACCAAGGTAGGGCCCTTTGGACCCATCCTTAGGGAGTAAACCACGGATAAACAACTCCACCCACCAGAACCGTGTGTCAAGTAATGCAGGGAAACTAGGATGCTTGGGTCTAGAACTCATCCCATGTCAAGTAATGCAGGGAAACTAGGATGCTTGGGTCTAGAACTCATCCCAAGCCTCCAAGCACTAAACTGCACCCTTACGGGTACAAGTAAAACATACTCTGTAGCAAGGATGAGCAACCTGAATACTTATCATGCAAAAGTACAATCTCTTTTTAGTTTTGACAAGTGTTTTGTTTTTAAGTTATACTCTAACCCTCACCTTGACAACAGACACATATCCAACATGACAAGACAAAGGACATGGCTAAATTCAGAATTAAGTTAGATTTTTTAAGATGAATTTTTGTCATATATGTGCCCAGAGGCATATGTGAATTTAAGGTTTCAACTGCACTAGTTTGGATTAGTTGTCTTTCATAAAACTTTATGATGTAATTATACATGCACTTTGATATCTCACGTTTTAAGAGTACAGTTACTAGCTTTATAACTTTTTACTATCTCTTCCACTCTTTATGTTGGGCCAACACTTGCTTATCCATATCTGAGTGCCATCATCCTGTGGTGATCACTCAGAAACAAAGGGAATTTGAGGACATAGATATACCTCCTCCTGCTCTGTGGTGGCATACCCAGCATTCTGTACCATAATCATTTCCTTTGATTTATTTAATATATGACAAAAATAACATGTTACAGCGGGCAGTGGCCATCTTCATGAATGTAGCAAATCCTAGATAAATGGGAGAGGATTGACAACATGAATCAAGGTAATAATCACTTGTTTTAGACTTTCTCGTTACTCCTCCATTAACTCCTCACAAACATGGAAAAGTTATCAGTCAGTAACACAGCCTTTTCTTTAAGTATACACAATACAGCATTCCTTCTTTTATGCATCATATCTTGTCAGTATTGATCATCTGGAATCTCTCCTCAGATACCATCCACGTCCAACTAGATGCTTTCAGTTATTTAATAAAGTTGTCCTCCAACTTCTCAACTTGTCACACAAGGCCACCAACTAGATGCTTTCAGTTATTTAATAAAGTTGTCCTCCAACTTCTCAACTTGTCACACAAGGCCAGAAGGAACATGTCATTACCATACACTCTCAGTTCAAAATCAGTATCATCAAACTATAAAGTTTTTATCCAGTTTATGTTTCTGGAAACTTCAATAAGTCTGCAATTTATTCCAGTAAAAAGTTTATGTCGATATCACACGCAAGCAATCAATTTTCAACCTCACAATAAGTACCCCATCCCCCTGGTAAGTCAAAGTTTCTTCAGCCTTGAATTATGAGGTTACTCCCTTAGATTCCAAAAACTCAGTCTAAACTCTTTCCATAAATCATTAATATTATTCCAGATGGCATCGTCATGTTCATCCAAGTATAAATTTCCATTGATGAAGAAAAAAAAATTTAGATGTGCCCTAATTTTATACTGAACAATTTAGTAAGTCTCATTGTTTGTAAGGGTCTAAACTACTCTACTTTACCGTGTCTATACATCACATATTTACCTCCCAAATAAAGAACATGCCTCAAAGTATGCCAACCATTCCCACTAATCAAAATGTTTCTAAACCACCAAAATTGAAACTTGCACCATCAATGTGATGACACCACAAGCATCAAACCAATAAAAAAAAGTGCAAGATTTTAGTTAAAGCACACCGAACAAAAACTTGGGAAATCAAACACATCATTTGAGACACAAGACATTCTTAGCATAGGCCATCAAACATAAGCACAGATAGAACTTTTCTAAGACAAAGACCCTATATACCATCACCAAAAAATTTTCAATACACCACGAGCAATGCTCTCTCATCTCACATGAACGCTGGGTCTCACAATGAATTTAACATACATTTAAAAAAAAAAAAATCAAATTTTTAGTATATAGATGTAACAAATCAAATATTTAGACATGCCATCTTTAAAAAGTCAAATTTTTAGACACACCACCCTCACAAAATCAAAAATTTAGTGTGTACATGTAAAAAAATAGAATACATACCCTTGTGGACTTTGGAGTTGGTTCTTGGGCAGTAGCTACAGAAGAAGAACGAGAAGCGCTGGGTATTGGGCCTTTAATAGGGAAGTAATGGTTCTTCTCCTTATCATAATAAAACCCAGGAAGATCTGCCATACATGTATTACACTCGCCATCATAAACTAAAAAAAACGAAACCCAGAATCTAAAACAACCCAGAAAAAAAGGAAGCAGAATAATTGAAATTATATATGTAAGCCCAACAAAGTAAAAGGAAATTGAAAAAGAAGGAAGAGTACGTTGTGGCATGGCTTCAGAGAAACTAGGTGTCTGTACTGTATTGTATTGTTGTTTTAGGTTAAGAACGGTAAAGAGCGGTGGAGGCGTGTGAAGAGAAAAACGGTCAAAACCTGCGTGTGCTGCTGAGGCGGTGGACCAAAACTAAACAAATGGATTAATTGAAGGTACTCTCATTCTCAATTCTTCTTATTAAGGGTATCATCAAATCCACCACCCTTACGAAATTGGGCCAACCCAGCCTAACCTTTTGGACCAGGTTAAGTTTGGGTTGATTATTTTTTCAACTCATTTCATTAAAACCAACCTAGCATGTATATAACTTTTTTTTTTTTATTACTTTTATTTTAATATTTTAATATAATTAATTTTTTGGTATTTTGAGAAGTAGTTTTAATGAATCTGAAAATTTAGAATACAATTTAAGCATATCACAGGAAATGCAATATATTATTGAAAAAAAAAAGTTTAAATAATTGATAAAAATCTAATTTTTACAAGACATAAAATATGTATATATAATCCACCAACCTATACGTGCTAGATTAGGTTGTTTCTACAGAAGTGATGGACTGGATTGGGATTTCTCAAACCAATATTGTCAAATTGAGTTGAAAAAACTTTCCCACTCTACTCATGTATACTTGTACTTCTTATTAGCAGCTTGAAGTTAGCTCTATTTGGGTTGGGGTTTTTTGTTTTTTGTTTTTTTTTTTTTTACCAATTATACGTTTTCAATTTTATCCCAAAAAAAAAAAAATACACGGTTTCAAATTAACTCACTTTTAAATGAGTTAATTTTTATATTTGCAATTTCCAAATAGTAAGTAAATATAAAAACTATTTCAAATTTATTTTTTTTCAAAGCAATTAATATAAGAGAAATGATATGTCCCAAATATTTTCACAACATTTTTATAACAAATCTTAAGTCGCAAATTGTTAGTGGAGGTTGTTAGTAGTTGTTATTATTGGAGTAAAAAAGTAATCTTAATATTATGTTCAAAGTTGAACCAACAACAATTAACCCTCTATGATTTGTTGTAAAAATATTGTGATAATGTTGTGGATGTAGCACCTTTCTTAATATAAACAAGCTTAAAATGCAAAACCCACCCTTTATATTTTACCAAAATTCATTTCAGCCCTTTAACTTTGTTTTGGTTCATTTTAGTCCTCTAACTTTCAAGTTTATTCAAATAAAGCTTTTTCATTAACTTTTGTTATATGTTGTGGTTAATTTTCCAAAATTTTTAATTTATCTTCAAAATTTTTAAATTAAAAAAATTCAATCAATGATTGAAAAATATTTTCCAGATATTTTTTTTCAAAAAAATTTAACAGAAGTTTACAGAAATACCTTAATTGAATAAATCCAAAACTTAGATGATTGAAATGAACGAAAGCAAAGTTAGAGAACTGAAATAAATTGTGAAGAAACTTAGAGGGTGTGTTTTGCATTTTAGCCTACAAAAGGCTAAAGCAACAAATTATAATGGGAAATCAAAACAATAATAATTATCCTAAACTAAAAAAGAAATCATATGATTAACCTTAAACAAAAAAAAAAAAAAAAAAAA
>NW_027069506.1:744821-806750 GCF_002906115.3 Quercus suber
GGGGGGGGGGGGGGGGGGGGGGGGGGGGGGGGGGGGGGGGGGGGGGGGGGGGGGGGGGGGGGGGGGGGGGGGGGGGGGGGGGGGGGGGGGGGGGGGGGGGGGGGGGGGGGGGGGGGGGGGGGGGGGGGGGGGGGGGGGGGGGGGGGGACAAGCCCAGGACAAGTTGTCAACTTCACACTAAATGCGCTCACCTAACCCTTTGGCCACACTAATGGAGATGTGACTCCTGGACTAAGTAACTTTGGTCACTACAAATCACTTGAGTACTGATAATACAGCTCATGAGACGGATGGTCAGAAGGAAAGCGCCTGGATGATCAACAGATGGAAGAAAGATAGGAGAGGAAAAGGGCTATATAAGAAGAATCATTAGAGCGCAAAAAGGGGGGGAGAAAAAAAAAAGAAGGAAGCTCCTTGGATCAGCACCGAGGAGCGACCTTAAGGGGCAAATTGGATGCCTCGACCTTCAATGGTGGTAAATCCTGCGTTTAGTGTTGTCTATCTGTTAGGGTCTAATTCTTCATCCCACTTTCTAAAAATGTATTGTTTGGAGCTTAACGGATTACTTTCCCTTTGATTTTCGAGGGCCTGTCCAAATTGAGTCCTTACAATTGGCGCCGTTTGTGGGAAGAATTTGTGCACTAGTAGGCGCAACGAACAATCGTTCCTAAATAGCTAGTTTACAGAAGGTTAACAACGATGCGCCACACACACACAAAAAAAAAAAAAAATTGCTGAAAAGTAGAAGATTCAAAGGAAAAGAGAAGAAACATCGCATTATTTTATTAAATGAAAAGGAAATACGAGATACAAACAGAGGCTCAGATAGACTTGTTTTAAAGCCAATTCTACAAACAGAGGCCCAGATGAGCCTGTTCTAAAGCTAACTAAAGGGAATGGGGCTGAGGCAGACCTGTTTTAAGGCTACCAACAACTCCTAGGCCAGTGCGGTGGTGCTGGCACGAAGAGAGGAGCAGATGCAAGGGCACCTGACGGCCCTTCCCCATGATGTTCCCTTGATCCTCTCCCAGCCTCATGGTGGTTGGCCGTTGGAGATGGCAACACTCGGGCACCAGACATGACGTAATCTTGCGCGTCTCCTCCGGCAGGGATGCACCCCGGAGAAGAGCGTTATGTACTTCAGGGACCTCCCTCCTGGCCGCCATGCATGGCACTATCAGGATGACGCCCAATTTTTGCTGCATCGGAAGTCTGACGTGGGCTGCGGCCACAACGGCTCTCGGCCGAGGAAGGAGGACCTTTGGCCTGTGTGGCCTCGCTTCCACCCAAGGCCGCCCCATTTCTCCTAACTATTATCACAATCCTAACAGGGTTATTGAAGGGGCTTGGAGAGCTGAAGGGACGTGTTTCTTGTTTTGTTAGAGGGTTCATGGAGTGTGGAAGGACATTTCCACCCAGAAAGCCTTATATAGAGGATGGAGTTTGGTGGGAATTGATCCACACAGAGTTCGAAAAAAGGTTTATCAGAGGTATTAATCCTGACCAAATTCCAAGGAGATCGTAGACCGATGGATCTGCACCAATTCACGAGGATATTAATGAGAGCGCGTCTCGCGGAACGAAACGTCAGGCGCGGAACGCGAACAGTTAGAGGATGCCTCGTAATTGAAGAGGGCGAAAACGTGAACTAAAGGCGGGGTTACTGCCATGTGTGAGGTCAGAAGTCCGAACCACCCCTACCCAGGGCACCGTAAGGTCAAGGATCCGGCTCGAGGATGGCCCACTTCCGATGAAGCAGGGCCGAGGCCGTCATCATGCCAAAAGTAAGATTCCAAGCGCCGAGGATAAAATCCTTCGTTCCATACAGAAGTGTTAGACAGAACCAAGGCCTTGCATGGTCCTCAGACTCAAGCCTATGGGAAAACTAACTACTCAACTATGCCTGGGTACTAGATAGAACCAAGGTATTGCATGGTCCAAGGACTCAAACCTATGGGGAAACTAGCTACTTACAGAAGAACAGAAGTGTTAGACGGAACCAAGGCCTTGCATGGTCCTCGGACTCAAGCCTATGGGAAAACTAACCACTCAACTATACCTGGGTACTAGACAGAACCAAGGTATTGCATGGTCCAAGGACTCAAACCTATAGGGAAACTAGCTACTTATAGAAGAACAGAAGTGTTAGACAGAACCAAGACCTTGCATGGTCCTCGGACTCAAGCCTATGGGAAAACTAACCACTCAACTATACCTGGGTACTAGACAGAACCAAGGTATTGCATGGTCCAAGGACTCAAACCTATGGGGAAACTAGCTACTTACAGAAGAACAGAAGTGTTAGACAAAACCAAGACCTTGCATGGTCCTCAGACTCAAGCTTATGGGAAAACTAACCACTCAGCTATACCTGGGTACTAGACAGAACCAAGGTCTTGCATGGTCCTTGGACCCAAACCTATGGGAAAGCTAACTATTTGCAAAAGAACAAAAGCGTTAGATAAAACCGAGTTGTGGTCCGGTCCTCGGATTCAAGCTTGAGGGACAGCAGATTGCCTCATGAGACTAGGTCCAGAGCAGAACCAAGGTATTGAGTAAAACATTAAAGTATAACAATTAAAAGGAAGCATCAATTAAAAAACTAAAAGCAAACTATTGAATTTATATTTCAAATAGAAAGTATGTAGTTTCGTTACAATGTCGCCGAGGCAAAAAGCAAAATGAAATGAAAAAGAAAACAAATAAGAGTGTCCTAGGCCGTTAAAGTGGGGTGGTCCAACAAGATGGCTTACTCCCCAAACTCGGTAGGCAGTTTGTCTTGAGGAGCCTGTTAAAAGGCTTCGACTAACACCTAGGGACCCTGACTCGGAGGGGCTACTTCAGAGGACCCTCCCACGGTAGGAGGAATCTGAGGGACAGTGAGGGTGGCTTGGGAGTTAGCAGAAAGCCTCACCACATCTTGGGGCACTTCTTGACCATCGGTTCCAGCCCCCTCCAATGCTCCATAGGGCTCAACCTCCTCAAAAGGTCTGTCAGCTAAAGATGTGTCCTCGGCAGTTTTGGTCTGACTTTCACTTGCCGCTGGTAATACAGACTCCTCATCGAAAGTAAGGGGGATAACCTCACGAATTGCGTGGGGGGGTAATATATTCTCTCTGCCCTCCTAAGGTCAGACGAGGCATCAACTCCCGCTTGGTTGAGGGCTTCATTCCAGGTCTAGGAACAAAAGCGCCTGCACATTTTAGGGACTTGAGCCTTGAAGGTAGCTTCAGTCTTAGCCACCTCCCTCAGCAAAGGCCTCCTCTTCCGCCTATTCTACGGAACGCTCAGCGTCTATTCTCGCAAACACAGCCTCATCTTTGGCCCTCACGGCCTCATCCCTGGCATACTCGGCAATACCCTTCGCCTCGACTACCTCGGCCAACTTTTTCTTCAAGTCGGCGATGTCCTCTTTGGCAGCCCACAGTTGGCCCTCGACATCCTGCAAGCGCTTTGTCTGATCCTCGGCCTACTTTGTAGCCGCGGCTAGGTCAGAGGCCGCACTATCTCTAGCCTTTGTCATCTCCTCCAAATTTTCAATCGTCTTTTTGAGATTTGCCTCAGATCTCTTAATGGTACTTGCAGCCTTCAAGAACTTGTCACACTCTTGCGCTAAAGCGTTACTCTGGCTGTCGACCTCCTTATCCAGTAGAGAACATAGCCTGGATAGCCTGCCAACCAAAACAAATACGCTGTAAAGGGGAGGGGTGGTGCTAAGCAATAAAGTTCAAACAAAACAAACAAGTACCAAAGGTCTTACCAGGCCTAGGTATCTCTTGAGGTTACAGGCAACTTCTAGCCCACACATGCTTTCCAGCTCAGCCATGTCGACAGGGAGAAGGAGGGATCTCTCCAGGGCATCGGCTACGCGAGCCCCCTCGCCTTCTCGGGATTCTCGGATCATAGCGTCATCCATCAAGGGTTTTCCATAGAGCATGGCAGCAGGCAGCCAGGCCTAGGGCTCAGACTGTTGAGAGATTTCTTTTCCTTTATACTGACCACCAATCCTCAGTTGTTTAGAAGGTCGGCTTGCTTCATCTTCCCCTGGAAAAGAGTGGGATTTGCCCCCATCCACTGGGTCCTTGCCCTTAGAGGATCTCTTCCTTTTTGGGTCGGAGATTTAGGCTGAGAGTCTAAAATTGGAAGGATAGAGGACGACCTGGCCTGTGTAGGTGAAGGCTTAGGTCCTAGGAGAGGGGGCTTGGGCTGTAACTCCCTTGGCACACTTTTCTCAGACTTGCCCTCAAGCAAGTCAAGAAGGCCAGTTTGGGGCTGTCTCTTAAAACCCATCTCAGTCTGGGTGCTAACCCTCGGGGGCTGAAGATCGGCTTCGGACAGGTGGGGATCCCCTAGGTCACCAGAGGGGTCCTCGGGCTGATCAGCTAGGTCAAACACACTAAATTCGTCCTCAAACGAGCTCAGTTCGACCACCTCTCCTCCCTTCCCCGAGCTCTCTTCCTCGGCCTTTGCTGCTTGATGAGACGAGGAAGAACTTGCCAGCGGAATGCCTTCTGAAATGAAGGATCCTTCGAAAAATGCAAAATCGTCCTCTACCACAGTGATGTGCCTAAGCCGAGGATCACGAGCCCTAATAACATGCTTTGGGACCGGGAACAGCTTCTAGGCTGGATCGCATCCAAGGATCTTGTGGGCGGCTCTAACCTGGTTATCGGCCTCGTTCAGAAAAAGTTCCTCCCTAAGAACGGTTTCGAAATCCTTATTGTTGACCAGGTGAAAATGACGCGCGAAGGTATACAGATCTGTAGAAAGAGAAACAAAACTTCTATGATCAATCAACCAAAGCAAATATGCAACAAAGAAAAAATACAAGAATCTAGACCGCCTCCTACTTCGGGTACCCTACCTGGCTCTCCCTCTACTGTCGGGCAGTGGAGACCGTCGTGTCATTCCTCCGACACAATGAGGAAATCTTGAGTCAGCCTCTTACTAGAATCGGGAAGGCACTGGATAAGTCGAACCCTATCGTCCCTCGTCTTCATATAGTACGACTTACCCTTCAGGTGCTGAAGGTTGTAACACCAATTTACATCATGGTGGGTTAACCTCGACCCCATCTTCTCATTCAAGGCGTCTACACACCCAAGTATCCTAAATATATTAACGGCACACTTGGTAGGAGCCAGCCGAAAATGCCTAAGGTAACCGCTCGTCACTGGCCTCATAGGGATTCTCATGCCTCCCTCTACAAAGGCGACTATGGGGATCACAACTTCACCCTCGTTTCTCTTAATATACCGCTCCCCTTCCTCACAATACCTCAAGCCCACATTACTGGGTATCCCATAATTGGCAATAAATTTCTTCATCATCTCTTCGGACTCAATTAACTTCTTAAATTTACCCATTCCTAGCAACGACTAAAGGATCTGAAAGAGGGAAAGAGAGAGGAGAATCAAAGAAAATTTTGTGCTACAGAGGGAAGAAGACTTACAGAAATGTGGAGATTCTCCTCGGACAGGCTTTTTACGCTGGAAAAGGGCATTGGACAATGTGGAAGTTGAACCAGATTCAGAGTATGTGCACCGAAGTTCGTGAGTGCGCAAATAAGGATGCCAAACGGTTCAAACGAGTATTTATATCCCAAATTTAAGTTCACCAACCGAAACTTCTCGCCCATAAAAGCAAGAAATCCTTGCCAAATGATTGCCATCACACCGTTGAACGTGGGGAACATGAAGCAGCTAAAATTTAATGCGAGGGCACACTGAGTCTCGAAGCGCCAGAAACGTACATCGTGCAGGCAAAAAGACTTCAACGCTGAAGTGGATCGAGACTAGGCGAATCGTGTAGAAGGCCCGAGGATATAAAACCCTCCTCTCCGTTCGAAGATACGGATAGCAGGGTTTTGAGGGGCTATTGTGGGGTCTGAGGGCCTGGTGGCCACAACCCACTTTACATCCGGCCCAAGGCCCACGCCGAGGAAGAAGGATTGTCTGAGGACTATGTGTGAAGGCCTGAGCTGCAGGGATCCCCGCTGAGGATAACCTGTCCTCGGTGGACCGAGACTAACACCAAGTGGGGGGGGGGGGATAAGCCTAGGGCAGGTTGTCAGCTCCACACTAAATGCGCTCACCTAACCCTCTGGCCACACTAATGGAGATGTGACTCCTGGACTGAGCAACTTTGGTCACTGCAAATCACTTGAGTACTGATAATACAATTGATGGGATGGATGGTCAGAAGGAAAGCGGCTGGATAATCAACAGATGGAAGAAAGAAATGATAGGAAGAGGGCTATATAAGAAGAACCATTAGAGCGCAAAAAGGGGGGGAGAAAAAGAAAAAGGAGGAAGCTCCTCAGATCAGCGCCGAGGAGTGACCTTAAGCGGCAAATTGGATGCCTCGACCTTCAATGGTGGTAAATCCTGCGTTTAGTGTTGTCTGTCTGTTAGGGCCTAATTCTTCATCACACTCTCTAAAAATGTATTGTTTGGGGCTTAACGGATTACTTTCCCTCTGATTTTTGAGGGCCTGTCCAAATTGAGTCATTACATGCGCTAAGTGCCAACCACAAATGCCACTTTTTTTTTAATCTACAATTAAAAAACTGTCACCTAATTTTTGTTCATAAAATAATGTCCTGTTCTAGATTAAGTATGGTTATTTCCTAAAATTCTAGTAAAGATTATTTATTTTTTGAAAACCATCAAGCATATAACGGGTATCACCCTAAAAATAAAACCAACCACACATTGAATCACTACAATTTAAGAAAGGAAATAAAAAGAGTAAAATGCATGAAAGAACAATATAATAAAAGAGAACTCTTGCATATTTCCTTTTTTTTTTTAGAGTAAAAAGATTTTACGTATTTTTAATAGAACAAAGTTTAACTACAAAATTAGTTGTAGTCTTATCCTACAACTTTACTCAATAAAATAAATATTATAACATATTTTAAAAATCTAATAATTAAATTGCCTGTTCTTTACGCTCTTAATACATATGTCAAATTTGTGTCAATCCTATATTATTTACCATATGATTTATAAACTTATATTTTATGCATAATTTTAAACTACAAAAATTGCAATTTAAACAATTTATTGATAATATAGTTGTGGGGCCTGTTATTTAAAAGGACACAGGAATCATAAGAAGTGGGCTTGGGGCCCAACGGCCCAGTCTGAGGACACTCACGTGTCCGAGGATAGTTTAAAAGAATTATTGTGGGAATAGTATACGAAAAAGGGATGGAAGTCATGTATAGTGGCACAACACACGTCCGAGGATAAAACTCACCTCGTATACCGCAGTCTGAGGTGGATGTAACTATCATTTTATCCAGGATACTCTGCAAAGTTGTATCTGAACTGGATATTGAATATAGACCTAAGGAAGAGTCGGGAAAGATAACAAATATCTTCCAAGGCTATCACCTTCACATTAAATGCTTTCCAGCTAACCCTCTGGCCGCATTAATGTGGAGGTGATACCTGAACAGTAACCAAGCAGCTTTATGACCACTGAGCAAAGGTTCCGGTAAGTGCTGGATGGGACAGAAAGGAGTTCCCAAGATAAGAACTACACGTGTACGATGGAAATGGAGGAAGGAACGTAGTACATAACATAGAAGCGGATGACATTAGAGAGGACTTTTACTTTTTTTGGAAGACAAAGGAAAGAAGAACAATAGAGCTCAGAAAAAGGCCCACTGAAACCTAGCCGAGGAGAGTCTTTCTCATACAATCAACTTGAAGTGTCTTTTATTACCCTATAACTATAACCTTTCCTATCGAGTAGCACTAGTTCTTGTACCCACACTCTAAAAATTTATTGTTTGGGCTTGTTGGGCTGAAAACCCATTCTTACTCTGGGTCCAATCCAAATTAAGTCCCTATAATTGGCGCCGTTTGTGGGAAGAACTTAATCTATCCACAAGGAAAGGCTAGTGCAGTATTCGCGATGGAAGAAGGAGCACTGCAGCAACCATTGACGGGCCCGCAGCAAGTAGATGCTTATCAGCACCAGGCAGAGTCTAGGGGCTCTCAGCACAGTAATCCGTTGGTAGTCCACGAACACAGGGGGGATTGTGAGGGAAGTACACGAACAACCCATACAAATAGAAGTCACTCTCGGAGGAAAGGCCATGTTTCCCCTGTAAAGAACGGAGGGAATATGCAGCGTGAGATTAACAAGTTGAAAAGGGAATTGCGACATGAGCGACGAAGGCGTAGGGCTCATAACTCTGGGCACTCCTCTGAGGAGTCAGATGACACCAGCTATAGACGGAGGTCGAGAACTCCACCCAGTGAATCTTTTTCGCATGAGGAGGAGTACCACTATGAGCGAAGGAATAAGAGTCTGCCTCGCCAGGGTCAGGGGAATGACGCCTTGAACAAAGCTTTGAGTCAGGTCTCTAAGTCGCCCTTTACGTGATGTATTGAGGACGCTAGTCTTCCTCGGCGGTTCCACCAGCCCGTGTTCACCATTTATAATGGTCGAACAGACTCAATTGAACATGTTAGCCACTACAGTCAGAGAATGGCTATTCATGCTAGGGATGAGGCCTTTATGTGCAAGGTTTTCCCATCTAGCCTGGGCCCAGTGGCAATGAGATGGTTTAATAGCCTGAGAGCTAATACTGTTGACTCTTTTAAGAAACTCACCCAGGCTTTTGGTGCCCATTTTATCACATGTAGGAGGGTTGTTCAACCTTTGCGATCGTTACTATCCATGTCTATTCGGGAGGGGGAAACCCTGAAGGCCTACTCAAACAGATATTGGGAAATGTTCAACGAAGTGGACGGAGCTCATGATGACGTGGCCATGAACACCTTTAAGGAAGGTCTTCCAACTGAGCATGGTCTGAGGAAGTCTCTGACTGGCAAACCTGTTACTAGCGTGCGTCAGCTTATAGATCGGATAGACAAGTATAGAAGAGTAGAGGAGGATCAGATACAGGGCAGAGGAAAGTCCAAGGCAGTAACTCAAGAGAGGAGGGATTTCAGGCCGGACCGGTACAATAACAACCGACCTCGGAGGGACTTTGGGGGGCAATCAGGATCTGCCAACTCCCAGGCGGTTAGTGCCGTGTTCCGAGAACCAGTGCAACGAGTTCTGGAGAAGATAAAGGACGAGCCGTTCTTTAGATGGCCTAATAGGATGGCGGGGGATCCTGCGAAGCGTAATCGAAACCTTTACTGCTAGTACCATCAGGGTCATAGACATACTACTGAAGATTGTAAAAACTTGTGGGACCACTTGGAACAGCTGGTTCAGGAAGGGAAGTTAACCCAGCTTCTACATCATTCCAACAGCCGAGGAGGCCAAGCAGGCTCAGCATTTCAGGGGAATGCTTCTTCAGGACCCCCTTTGGGCATGATAAACGTTATATTTGCTGCCCTAGGGAGAACTGGGTCTTGCCCTTCCAGGGTAATGTCTGTATGTCAATGCTTGGATGAGGGCTCCAGTTCAAGGCCAAAGAAAGCCAGACCGGGCACCTCGCCGGTGTTAGGTTTTTCAAAAGAAGATAAGAGAGGAACCATACAACCGCATGATGATGCTTTGGTGGTTACGATTAGGATCGAAGGGTATGATATGAGAAGGGTGATGGTTGACGAGGGGAGTGCAGCCGAGGTGATGTATCCTAATTTATTTAGGGGGCTGAATTTGAAACCTGAGGATTTGACATATAGTTCCCCGCTGGTGGGCTTCGAGGGCAAATCGATCGTTCCGGTGGGGATGGTTAGATTACCTGTGCAGACCGGTTCAGATGTGGTGGAGGTGGATTTTATTATGGTGGATGCTTTTTCTCCATATATGGCTATTTTGGGTAGACTCTGGTTGCATGCCTTGGGGGCCGTTTCTTCCACTCTTCATCAGAAGGTAAAATATCCCTCGGGAGGCGAGGTCTCAGAAATTTTGGGAAATTAGACCATGGCTAGGTAGTGCTTGATAATGGCCATTCAACATCGGCCAGAGACAAGTACTTCGGCCGCAGCTGAGGGTGATTTATAGCAATCAAGGACTCAGGGAGCTCGTTTCGGCGCTTCCGCTGAGGAAATGAAGTGTGAGGATTTAGAAAGGGTGAGTGTTGGTAATGATCCGAAAAAGTACTTTCAGGTTGGGGCACAGTTACCTTTGTTAGAGAAGGAGCAATTGGTTGAGGTTCTCAGGAGAAACGTTGATGTGTTTGCATGGAGTGCCTATGAAGCCCCGGGGGTGGATCCGGAGTTCATTTGTCATCATTTGAACGTCAATCCCTCGGTTATTCCAAAGAAATAGCAGCCTCGGCGTCCGTCCAGGGTACATGCCGAGGCTATCAAAGACGAGGTGATCAAGCTCAAGCAGGCAGGGGCTATCAAGGAGGTGTTTTACCTTCAGTGGTTGGCCAATACAGTCGTAGTGAAGAAGAAAAATGAAAAATGGCGTGTATGTGTTGATTTTACGGATCTTAACAGAGCGTGCCCAAATGACCCTTTTCCTATGCCTCATATAGATCAGTTGGTGGATGCAACAGTGGGCCATCCTCGGATGAGCTTCCTGGACGCCTTTCAAGACTATCATCAGATCCCACTGGCATTGGACGATCAGGAGAAGACCGCTTTTCTCACTCCCACTGGAAATTATCACTATAAGGTAATGCCATTTGGTATGAAGAACGCGGGGTCTACTTACCAGAGAATGATGACGAAGATGTTTGAGCTGCAATTGGGCAAAAACATTGAGATCTATATTGATGATATGGTCGTGAAGAGTAAGAGAGTGGCCGAGCATGTGACAGACCTTAACAATACTTTTGAGATTTTAAGGAGGCATAAATTGCGGCTGAACACATCCAAGTGCTCATTTGGGGTAAGTTCAGGGAAGTTCTTGGGTTACATGATGACTCATCGGGGAATTGAGGTGAACCCTGATCAAATTAGAGCCATAACTAACTTGCAACCACCTCGGAATCCCAAGGAGGTCTAGAGGTTGACCGGGATGACCGCCGCATTGAACAGATTCATATCCAAGTCGGCGGATAGGTGCAGGCCTTTTTTCCTGCTGCTCCACAAGTGGAAGGGATATGTATGGACCGAGGAGTGCGCCCTAGCATTTCAGTAGCTGAAAGAGTATTTATCTCGGCCACCCATCATGTCTAGCCCTGAGGTAGATGAGGTTCTTTTTTCCTACCTGGCGATCACCACTTACGCGATTAGTTTTGTTCTGATACGAGTAGACAATGGAGTACAGCGGCCAGTCTACTATGTGAGTAAGTCGCTTCACGAGGCCGAAGTACGTTACCTGCCCTTGGAAAAGGCTATTTTGGCAGTGGTGCACACCACGAGAAAACTTCCCCATTATTTTCAGGCGCATACGGTGGTCATCCTAACTCAGTATCCGATCAAAGCAATACTTCAGAGTGCAGACTATACTGGCAGGGTTGCCAAGTGGGGCACAATCCTAGGGGCTTTTGATGTCAAGTATATGCCCCGTATCTCCGTGAAAGGTCAAGTGCTCGCCGATCTGGTGGCCAAATTTGCTGAAGGTTCTGAAGAAATAGAGGCAAGCCTAAGTGGCGTGGATGAAAAAACAGTTGGCCTTATCTCTGCACAACCTATTTCATCCTGGAAGGTGTATGTGGATGGGGCGGCAAATCAGCGGGGGTCAGGAGTGGGACTTGTACTGATATCTCCTAAGAAAGTCATCATTGAGAAGTCTCTAAGGCTGGGGTTCTCAGCTACTAATAACGAGGCTGAATATGAAGCTTTTTTAATGGGGATGGTAATGGTCAATAAGCTAGGCGGAAAAACGGTGGAAATCTTCTCGGATTCGGGGTTGGTCATGGGCCAGGTCAGAGGGGAATTGGAAGCTCGAGACACAAGAATGCAGAAATACTTGAGCTAGGTTAAGCGTATGCAAGTCAATTTTGAATTCTTTGAGATAACCTATGTCCCTAGGAGCGGAAATGCCCATGCAGACTCTTTAGCCACCCTTGCCACCTCCTCGGCGCAAAACCTACCTCGGATGATAATGGTTAAAGACTTGAGCACACCTACCCAAGTAACGACAGAAACGCTTTAGGTCAACCAAATTAGCTTGGCGCGTAGCTGGATGGATCCTATAATACTATTCCTTGAGAAGGATATATTGCCTGAGGACAAATCAGAGGCAGAGAAGATACGAAGGAAGGCTCCTCGTTTTTGGCTATTCGAGGATAAGAAGTTGTACAAACGCTCTTACTCTGGGCCCTATCTGCTTTGTGTACGCCTTGAAGCGTCAGAGGATCTTCTAGAAGAGCTACATGAAGGAATTTGTGGTAGTCATACTGGAGGAAGGTCTTTGTCTCACAAGGCGATTACCCAAGGGTACTAGTGGCCAGGCATGCAAAAGGAAGCTCAGGAGTATGTAAGGAAATGTGATCAATGCCAAAGGTTTGCGCCGAACATTCATCAGCCGGGAGGAGTCCTCAATCCTCTTTCTAGTCCTTGGCCTTTCGCTCAGTGGGGCTTGGACATCGTTGGCCCTTTCCCTAGGGCAGTAGGAAATAAGAAGTACCTGCTAGTTGGCACGGACTATTTCATGAAGTAGGTTGAAGCTGAGCCTCTGGCTAACATCAGGGATGTGGATGTCAAAAGATTCCTCTTAAGGAATATAATTACTCGATTTGGGGTTCCTCAAGCTCTCATCTCGGACAACGGTCTACAATTTGACAGCAAGGCTTTTAGGAGGTATTGTTCCGACCTGGGGATAAAGAACAGATATTCCACTCCGGCCTATCCACAGGGAAATGGACAGGCCGAGGCTGTCAACAAAGTCATAGTAGGTGGACTTAAGAAAAGGCTGGATGATGCAAAGGGAAGATGGGTAGAGGAACTTCCACATGTCCTCTGGGT
Source organism: Quercus suber (assembly GCF_002906115.3). Lineage (NCBI taxonomy): Eukaryota > Viridiplantae > Streptophyta > Magnoliopsida > Fagales > Fagaceae > Quercus > Quercus suber. Next base: position 757,664 of record NW_027069506.1, read on the forward strand.
GTATAGAACAACGCCCCGACGATCAACAGGGGAGACCCCATTTTCAATGACGTATGAAGCTGAGGCCGTGATCCTTATTGAAACGGGCTTTCCAACGCTGAGAACCAGTACTTTCACCTCGGATGGGAACGATGAGCTATTGAAGAAAAGTCTAGACTTGATAGACGAGCGACGAGAAAAGGTAATGGTTCAATTAGCATACTACCAGCACAAGCTAAAGCAGGGCTATGATGCAAATGTCAGACTAAGGCCGTTAGCTCCAGGAGATTTGGTGTTAAGGAAGGTCTTGGGAAATACCAAAAACTCAGCCTGGGGAAAGTTGGGGCCTAATTGGGAAGGGTCATATCGTATTACATCTGTAGCAGGGATAGGGGCTTATTACTTAGAAGATTTAGATGAAAAAACTATATTCCATCCCTGGAATGTAAGCAACCTGAAGAGGTATTATTATTAACAAGTTATGTTTCACTTTCTTTTATAGTTTATCTTGCTTCTGCAATATATGCTTCTGAAATCAATGGAAGTATTAAATAGAAACTAAGTCATGTCAGGTCCTCGGACTACAACTTAGTGAAAATTAATACACTATCAATGGAAGTGTTAAACAGAAATTGAGTCATGTCAGGTCATCGGACCACAACTTAGTGGAAATTAATACACTATCAATGGAAGTATTAAACAGAAACTAAGTCATGTCAGGTCCTCAGACCACAACTTAGTGGAAATTAATACACTATCAATGGAAGTGTTAAACAGAAACTAAGTCATGTCAGGTCCTCGGACCACAACTTAGTGGAAATTAATACACTATCAATGGAAGTGTTAAACAGAAACTAAGTCATGTCAGGTCCTCGGACCACAACTTAGTGGAAATTAATACACTATCAATGGAAGTGTTAAACAGAAACTAAGTCATGTCAGGTCCTCGGATCATAACTTAGTGGAAATTAATACACTATCAATGGAAGTGTTAAACAGAAACTAAATCATGTCAGGTCATCGGACCACAACTTAGTGAAAATTAATACACTATCAATGGAAGTGTTAAACAGAAACTAAGTTATGTCAGGTCCTCGGACCACAACTTAGTGGAAATTAATACACTATCAATGGAAGTATTACACATAGGTTAAGGTATAACGAATTGTTTTGACAACAAACTTAGTTGAAATCCATGCCTTCTAAAGGGGGTTCGTGTAATTAGAGATACATATCGAAACAAATGCCATGAGCATCACTTAAAGCATTTCAAGGTGCTCAATACCTCTTTGGGTGAAATGTTAGAATGCTATCCTAGATACGGATATTTTTTAAGGAATTTACAGGGAGCCTTTATAGGGCCGTGGAGGTCACTGCTATAGTCTGTTTTGGTTCCCAATGAGCGTATGAAAGTTATGTTTCTCCCTTATAATGTCAACTTCCATTCTTTTATAGTCCAAGATCATGTAGAAAAAATATAGATAATAAAGAACATTCACGTAAGAAATTATACAAGTGACAAACGAAACCTCAATATCTCTTATAAATCTTGAAAAAGAAGTACACGTTGCAATAAGAAATGTCTTTAGAAGGGTTTAAAAAAAAGGGGGGGGGGAGAGAATAAAAATGAAATGAAAGGGAAACTAAAGGGAATCTAATTACAATTAACTATTTGGTTAATTTTATTTGGAGCTTATGAGGAGGGGCTTTGCCAGCTGCCTCAGGAGGAACATCTTTTTCCTGTGCCTTAGGAGCTTCTCCAACAGGCAAGGTGGTTGAGGCTAAGGCTTGCTCAAAAGTTTGAGAAGCTGCTTCACCCTTGGGTCCTTCTACTCCTTTATCCGAGGACAGGTCCTTCGCCCTTTCAGGCACTTTAGGTTGCTCCTGCTGATCGATTGAGGGAGGAGCCATAGTTTGAGCTTCCTTGGTTGGTTCAACAGCTGTAAAGGATGCCTTTCCTTGTTGAATAGAAGGACTGGGGGCTCGAATAGCTGGGGGGAGATAAACATTTTTAGGTCTTCTCAACTCTGATGAAGATTCAACCCCAGCTCGGTTGAGAGCTTCTTGCTAGGTCAAGGAGCAGTACTCTCGGCACACAACAGGCACCTCAGCCCGGAAAGTATCCTCTGTCTCCGCAATGCCCACGCCATAGCCATGCTGCTCGGCTGCGTCTCTTTCTTTTTCAGCCTCAGCATTGGACTTTTCAGCTTGATCTTTGAGTTTCTGGGCTTCCTCCAGTTGTTTCTGCAGAGTTAGCACCTGTTCCTTGGAAGTTGCCAGCTGAGAATTAGCATCACGCAAGAGCTTTCTTTGGTCCTCGGCCTGTCTTTGGGCTCTATCCAAAGCTGAGTCAGCACTTTTCCGAGCATTTTCTTCATCGGCTAACTTTTTCTTCACCTGCGCAACGTTTTGTTCAGCAGCATTGAGTGTGCGCACAGCTGCAATCCTTTTCTTCCTCTCCTCATCTATCTGCTGGTAGCAAGAATCGGTTATCTCCTCCAACCTGAAAGTGGCTTGAACGGCCTAGAATAAAAGGAGTTAGAAATACAGAACAAGGAGTTATGTGCATGATGTCTATGATAAGAAACAATAATAATATAACAATAAGGGCGTCATATCATGCCCAAGTATCTCTTGGTATTCTGAAAGACCTCATTTCTCTTGATGGCCCTCAGCTCAGCCATATCCTTGGGAAGAAGAAGTGTTTCCTCTAAAGCCGAGGCGACGCGGCACCCAATTCCGCCATTGAAGTCCCTAATTGAGGCATCCTCCCTCAGAGGCTCCCCACCGAGCATGGGAGCTGGGAGCCAGGCCTCAGGTTCCGAGGATTAAGTGGTCGTCTTGTCCACCACTCGCTGCGACCCGTGGCTAATTTTTTGCTGCTTAGTAGCTCTTTGGTCCTCATCTTCACGGGTCGTGTGAGATCTCCTAGCATCCACCACTTCTTTATCCTTTGGCTCTCTCCTCCTCTTTGGATCACTGGGTTCGATCGCAAGTGGCTGAGGTGGCCGAGGATGAAGAGAAGGAGGAGGTGGAAGGTTGGGCTGAACTGGCCTCTCCACCACCACCCTGCCAGGCTGGCCTTTGATTACATCCTTCAATCTCCTCTGGCTTTTCCTTTGGATGCCCATGTCCTCAGAGGTCACCTCAGGAGATTGAGGTTGATTGAAAACTTCAAATTCGTCTGCAGAATTTGACAATTCTACAAGTCCCCCTGAAGTTTCTTCTTCTTCTTCTTCTTTTTCTTCTTCTTCTTCCTCCTTCACTTCCCGGGGAACGGAGCGTGACGATGAAGCTCCTGTAGAGGGAGTGGCCTTGGACAACGGCTCAGTGAAAGGAACACCTTCAGGAATTGGAACGCCCTTAGGAACAATGAATCCTTCAAAGGCTACACTGATACGGTGGAGCCGAGGATCTTTTGCCTTTATCACGCACTTAGGAGCTTGAAAGGCCTTGGAAATTGGTTTGTACTTGAGGATTAAATGTGCTGCTCTCAGTTGGCCGTCAGAGGGGTTCACATACACCTCGGATCGTAGGATTCTGTCTAAGCTCTCCCTGTTAATCAGTTTGATATTCGGTCTGGTGGCGCGCTTGTCTGCAAAGTCATTAAAACATGGAAGGAAAACTTTGTCAGAGATAAAAGTAGCTTGAATTAAAAATATAATCTAACTTATAAGGGCGTACATCCTAAGAACCCCACCTGGTCGTCCCTCTTCCGTCGGATAGGGAAAACCATCATGCCACTCCCTGGAAAAAATAAGGAAATCATCTTTCAAACCCTTGTTTGATGTAGGGAGGCACTGGATCAATCTTACTTCAGGGAACCTGGACTTAAGGTAATATCCCTGACCCTTCAAATGATTGAGGTTATATACCCAGTTCACATCGTGATGGGTCAGACCTAGACTTTACTGGGCATTTAGGACCTCTATACTCCCAAGCACCCTGAACATATTCGAGGCGCACTGTGTGGGGGATAATCTAAAGAACCTGAGGTAACTTCTAGTTAGACTACCCATCGGGATAGTCATCCCTCCCTCTATAAAAGCGATCATAGGGATGACTACTTCCCCCGTTTTCCTATCATGTAACCACGTTTTTGTGGAGGCATATCTCATACCCACTGTTGGGGGAATCCTATACTTGGCTCTAAATGCTTCTATTTGCTCCTCGGAGTCAACTAGATACTTGAATCTACCCATTTCCTAACAGTTGTAAAGAAAAACTGGCGCAGAAGATGGAAAACTAAGGAAGGTTAAGGAAACTTACAGGTTTGAAAAATGAGCTCCTCGGACGGGCTCCTAGTATTTATGAGAGCGTGGAGTAATGAGAGAGAGACAGGTTCAATGAATATGCGCTGAGACGGTGTGATTTGTAACTGAAGAGAGATTTGATTTGAAAGGCCCTTTATAAGGGCACAGAAATTGGGAGCGGGAAAAATCCTGCCCATAAATGCGAAGAATCCCCCACCGTTAGATTTGCATCAGGTCGTTGAACGTGTGGGACAAGGAAGCCGTCATCATTTAATAATGGCGTGCTCCTGACGCCGAAACGTCAGGAGCGTGCCTTGAGCAAGCAGAAAGGCATTCTGAAGGCAGGGAAAGTCTACGAAATAAGTGAGGGCAGGATATCAAAATCTCCCTTTTTCCCGAGATGACAAAAAGCAAGATTTTGAGGGGCTATTGTGGGGCTTGTTATTTAAAAGGACACAGGAATCATAAGAAGTGGGCTTGGGGCCCAACGGCCCAGTCCGAGGACACTCACATGTCCGAGGATATTTTAAAAGAATTATTGTGGGAATAATATACGAAAAAGGGATGGAAGTCATGTATAGTGGCACAACACACGTCCGAGGATAAAACTCACCTCGGATACCGCAGTCCGAGGTGGATGTAACTATCATTTTATCCAGGATACTCCGCAAAGTTGTATCTGAACTGGATATTGAATATAGACCTAAGGAAAAGTCGGGAAAGATAACAAATATCTTCCAAGGCTATCACCTCCACATTAAATGCTTTCCAGCTAACCCTCTGGCCGCATTAATGTGGAGGTGATACCTGAACAGTAACCAAGCAGCTTTATGACCACTGGGCAAAGGTTCTGGTAGGTGCTGGATGGGACAGAAAGGAGTTCCCAGGATAAGAACTACACGTGTACAATGGAAATGGAGGAAGGAACGTAGTATATAACATGGAAGCGAATGACATTAGAGAGGACTTTTACTTTTTTTGGAAGAAAAAGGAAAGAAGAACAATAAAGCTCAGAAAAAGGCTCACTAAAACCTAGCCGAGGAGAGTCTTTCTCATACAATCAAGTTGAAGTGTCTTTTATTACCCTATAACTATAACCTTTCCTATTGAGTAGCACTAGTTCTTGTACCCACACTCTAAAAATTTATTGTTTGGGCTTGTTGGGCTGAAAACCCATTTATACTCTGGGTCCAATCCAAATTGAGTCCCTACAATAGCTATTGATCGTTAATTTTTTAGAAATTTTACAAGCATGGAGGATGTAAGAAGAAGATGCAATCAAATGATAGATTTGTCAAAATTCACCTCTAATAAAAAGATATTGAGTAAGGTTATAACTTTAAGCTACAACCAATTTTGTAACTAAATTTTGTACTTTCTAATATTCTGAACCTTAAAATCAGTTCATAGCACACTGCCACTACTCTGCGAAATCTTACATGTTTTTTAGTCTCATGCCAAAAACATGAGACAGAGAATGAAGGTTGAAGACCAAAAAAATTAAAAAAACACACACACACACACTTACCATTGATGCATTAATCATTGAGAACTAGCAAAAGAGAAAAGAAGAAATACACTATAAGTCAAATATGCATATAAATTGACACAAAGTGGTTCAAGCTAGCCAATAAAAAATCGGATCACAAATGAGTAGAAGCTTGGATTTTTGTATATCTATGAACGTCTGTTACGTACAACCTATATCTTATAAATGTTCATAGTAGAATGGAGCGTTATGTCTCTGTTTGCTTCTATGTATTTTTCTATGAGTGCCTTTTATTTGCCCTTTCCACTTTTTGTAAATTCCTTAATAGCATTTATGAATATTATACTTGTCACAGGTTTTGTAGGGAGACCCTGTGGAGATCTGAGATGAGAGTGAATTCCATTTGCAGTGATTTAAAGAGAGGACAGAATGGGTGTGTTGTGATGTTCTTATGTTAACGAGACTTCTACACTTCATTTTGTCTTGTTGCATACTTTTCACCATGTTTTGTTCTTGCTGTACCTTTGCTTTTATAGTAGTTGTATTACAGTAATATTTTGTAATAAAACATTTATAATTTGGAGTGAATATGTTGTTTTCTATAATCATATATTTTGGATATGAATCCTAACATGTGTGTGATGGTAACATGAGATTTTTTATTACTTTGTTTTATTTAAAATTAAATTAAAAAAAATCTCTTTTCCTCTTCCTCACGAGAGAAGCCACAGCAAAAAGAAGAGGCCATAACATTAATTCCACCTTGTGATGGTATTTGTGACACTCACTTTAATTAGCTTAATTACTATTGGATTTACCGAGAAGCCAACGGGCCATATGTGCAATCTTACAGAAATGTTTATATGTTCTTCAAGGTGGTATCAAGACATGGCAAAACGGGCAGGTCGGGTTAGATCAATCGAGTTTGTGGGTCAATCAGATCGTGGGTTAAAATATGTCATTTTTAAGCAGGTTAATCGGGTTGTAGGTCGGGTCAGTTGACCCGTGTTTTTTAAACAAGTTTTTTTTTGAAATAAATACAATTTGTCAATTATTTATGAGTTTCTCAACCGTGATTAAATTTTCACCGGTAATATTGTTACTAATTACCACCAGACGCTTTTGATATGTTCACATCGGCACCGTAGTGTCTTTTGGCTTTGGTGAGTACTGAGGAGCAAGGGAAATCCCAATTCTTTAATATTAGTGTACAATGCATGTGAATGTTGTACGTGTTGATAAATTACTAAATTGGATATTTACTGGTTGTACTTTTTGTAGAGTAGAGGGCAGAGGCGGAGCTGAAAGTGTAGGGGTAGAGAGGCGCAAGCTTGAAACGGGAAAAGTGTGGAAGTGTGAAATGAAGGGCAGAGGGCCAGAGGCTCAGCGCAAGAGACGATCAGAGGAAGTGAGGAACTGACTCACTGAGGAGGCTTTGACGCTTTGGCCCTTGTGGATGTGGCTGTCACGTTTCAGGCTTCAGTGTTTCCCACTTGGGTCCGTTTGAATAGCACTTATTGTTGCTGAAAGTTGCTAAAAACTGATTATTGCTGAAAACACTGTAGCAAAATAATTTTTAAATGTGTGAATAGTGTTGTGGGACCCATTTTTAATATTAAATATTACGTAAACAGTACATAAACAGTGCGTGAACAGTGTACGTACAGTACATGTACAGTACATTTTGTCCAGTCAAAAAAACCGGCCCAAAAAAAAAAAAAAAAAAAAAAAGAGAAAACGTGAAATGGAAAACGTGCCGCAACTTACCGTGGAATCCAAACACAGGCTTTCACTCTTTCATGTTTGTGAGTCTGTGACTGAATTGTGCCTTTGGTAATTCCGTAATTGGCTTTGGAAGTTTGGACTACAGCTAAGCTAGTCAAGCTCATTATATTTTTTCTTTTTTTTAATGGTTGTGTTGTGTCACACTGTAACTTGTGCTGTCTTGTCTAGAGACTGGTTGTCTCATTCTCCCTTGTCAATTTGTCATGGCTGTGGAGGCAGTGAAGAGCTAAAGCTTTTATGCTTAATTGGTTGGGATTCGTGAAGCTTTAATGCTTTATTTACGATTGCATTGGTTTGGACCTGGTGCTTTGTGTTTTATGATACTAATACAGTAAATTCACGTCAGGTGCAATACTTAGGATATTATACTTGGTGCAATACTTAATTAATGACTAAAATTAAAAGTTGAAAAAACAACTTTTAATTCATCTATTAAATAAAATCTATTAAAAAAGAGTTAAAAAGTTAAAATTAAAAAATAAAAAATGTTAAAAAAATTGCGAGGAAAGTGATGCGAATCCCTAATACAATAATACTTAGTATTAGGAGTTTGTTTAAATATTTTTTTAACGAAAATTTTTTAACAAATTGGGTCACGGGTTATATGGGTTGGGTCGGATTGACTCGAAAAAAATTGAGTTGGGTCACAGGTTAATTCGTTTTTATTTTGGATCAAAAAAATCAAATTTGAATTAAGTATTTTTTAAATTGAGTCGGGTAAAAAAATTTTGACATTTTTTACCATGTCCAGACCAATGCTCCTATATATGGTTCTAAGCTTAAAGAAGCTTATTTATACTGTCGTTGCATGCCATTGTTTTTTTGAGAGTGACCTTACTGTGACCATTATGAATAATTTCACAATAGTTTCTTACTTTTCTTTTACTTGCTGTATAGGTGGTCGAGAGTGTGAATGGGTCTTTGTGAAAAGGAGATAAAGTCGAATAAGAATGGTATGAGAATGAGAAAAGGAACATTTTGAAGTGCCAAGCACCTCTATTCAGTGCCATGTAAGAACCAGTGGCGACTCTAAGAATTTTTTTCAGGGTGTTCCTTGGGTATATGGAAAAATTATAAGATCCACATGGTGGACAGGTGATGTGGTCCACCATCCCACTAAAAAACTGCCACTAGTCTAAAATTGTTAGTTAGAAAATTTTTTCAAACAGAAATTAATTAATGACTCAGTAATTTTAAGCAAGTGGAAGTTTTTTAGTGGAATTGTGAACAAATAGCGTGGTCTACCAGAAGACCCTATAATTTCTTGGGTATGTGGTTTTCTTACCAAATATTTGTCCATAATTCTAGGAAAAGAATAAACAATAAACTATAAGTTCATTTGAAATATTAATAAAATTATTAATTATTGTTGTTTAGTTTTTTTTTTTTTTTTGAAGGTGAATTATTGTTGTTTAGTTGTTTTATTAATTTGTTTGTCTTTTATAAATTATAATTTGTTATATTGTTATTTCATTAATTATAAAATTATTAATTGTTGTTTAGCATAATATAATTTAATTTGTTTGTCTTTTATAATATATTGGTTAATTAAATTTTTAATTATTTTTTATTAGTTGATTCCCCTAATTAATTATTAGTTAATTAAATTATTGTTTATTAGTTGCACTAGCACACACCCCATGTGTATTTACTTCCCTCAATTCAAATATTCTACCCCGGCCCCATGCCCCCAATCATCGCCCACCATGGTTTTAAAAACCGGTGCAGTGAAAGAACCAGAAAAATGAGTGGCTATTGGTTTTTTGGTCAGATCGGAGTTCGACTGGTGGTCAAACTGGTGACATCATAAATAATTTAACTAATAAATAAATAATTATAAAAAAAATAAAATTAAATAAATAAGAATATAGATACTGATATTTACTAAAAAAGATATAAAATTTTAGAAGTATTTTCATGTTAAATTTAACTCAAATTAAAAGAAAAATAAATTATCATTTTTTTAGAGGAAGAAAAAGAAGTTCACCTAAACAAACTACACAAAAAAAAGGTTATGTTTTAAAGTTTTATAATCATATATAATTTTCAGTATTTTTAACAAAACCATTATTTAATTTAAAAATATTTACCTATGTTAATATAATTTCACATCTAAATATTTCTTCTAAAAAATTGTATTTATTATAAAAATATTTTATGCTAGTCTTGAATGTTGCAATAACATTATCGGTGTACGAAGTGCAAATAATTTGATTGACCCCTCAAACCCACTGTACCCACATAAGCCATATCACAAACGTATTTATCCAAAAAAAAAAAGAAAAAAAAAGAAAGAGTAAAGTGGTCTGCCTCTCCCACCTAACTATCAACGTGGCCAAAGGATATCCACCCACATATTGTCCTCTCCTCTCCTTGTCTAAAAAGTCTAAACAAATTGCTAAAATCTCTCTCTCTCTCTGAACATTTAGAAGAAGAAGAAGAAGTAGCGGCAGAGCTGCAGTTTCGTCTCTTTCTCTGTTTCCTCCAAAGCCTTGTTCTGCTCCTCGCCCAAATTAAGAGATATTTCTTATTTCATAATCATTTTCTCACATATTCTCTGTTACAATTTTTTTTTTCCAGATTTTCTGTTACAATTTTTTTTTTTTTTTTTTTTTTAGATTTTAGTTCAAAATTTGTTTGGCATAAAAAAAGTTTGAGGGTGTTCCTCATTTTTTTGAGGGTGTTCCTAATTTTTTTTTAACGGTAGATAAATAAAAAATTTTAAATTTTTATATATAAATTTTTTTTTTTCAGGTCAGGGTGTTCCTGGGAACACCCTGAACCAAACGTGGCGTCGCCACAGGTAAGAACGACCAGGTTATGGGCCCATAATTCAGTACTATTATGCTGTAACACATGGAATTCTGGAAAGATAAATGGGTCCAAAAGTATTTGGCTTTACAAATGCATTGAAATTTTTTGGTCTCACTGACACAGCATTAGCAATGAGATAGTGCTCGACTGGACCCATCATAACCCAAAAATACAGAGGATGGTGTCAAAATTTGTGAACCTCTACTTTTCCTTAGCTTTATGTCCCAGTATATAATCCTTATTTTCCTTCGGTGGATCAAAGATAGTGACTTTCCACTCAATTATTGAGCAATACTGGGGTCTTCTTGCCTTTCTCTTTTGTCTTCACAGAAACCATTATTGAGAAGTGGGGCCGCTGTTAAAGAAGTCATTATTGAGCGGTGGAGCCGTTGTTCACATTTACCTGTTAATTTCTAAGTGGACTTTGTCTTTACATAACTAGCCAAGTCTTCCTTCGCATCCACTTTAATCTTCCTCCTCTCATATCTCAATCTACTCTCTATCAGCTAAGCTTGCTACGTTTTCTTTCATTCAACAAGAACAAATGGCCGATGCAATCCTCTATGGCGTTGTGCAGACGATCATTGAAAGCTTGGGCTCTTCCACTCTCAATCAGATCGGATCGATATGGGGTGTCAACGATGAGCTTGAAAAAATGAAAAACACTATTTCCACCATTCAAGCTGTACTTGAGGATGCAGAGGAGCAGCAGGTCAAGAACCGCCAAGTCAAGAACTGGCTCATGAAGCTCAGAGATGCAGCTTTTGATGCGGATGACTTGTTGAGCGAGTTCTCCACTTATGTGTTGCAGCAAGAGGTGATGGATGGTCATGAAATTGTAAAGAAGGTACGCACTTTCTTTTCTAGTTCAAACCAACTTGTTTTTGGTAATGAGATGGCTGGCAAACTAAGTGCTATGAGGGAGAGGTTTAATGATATAGCGAGTGATAGGAACAATTTCCAATTGATAGAGCGTCCTTTAGAGACACGGGCTGTGAGTAGGGAGAGGGAAACTCACTCGTTTGTACGTGACAAAGAAGTTATCGGGAGAGAGGAGGATAAGAAGGCCATCATAGGTCTATTGCAAGACTCTGATGTGAAAGAAAATGTTTCGTTCATATCCATAGTAGGAATTGGTGGGCTAGGGAAGACCACACTTGCTCAATATGTATACAATGATAAGATAGTCAAGGCTCATTTTGAATTGAAAATCTGGGTGTGTTTCTGATGTATTTGACGTGAAAACAATTGTTGAAAATATAATTATATCCGCAACTAGAAAAAAACCTGAAAGCCTTATAATGGAACATTTGCAAATTGAACTTCGCGAAATTCTTAATCAAAAGATGTATTTACTTGTGTTGGATGATGTGTGGAATGAGAATGAAGAAACATGGGGTAAATTGAGAACTCTTTTGTTGGATGGTAAAAGGGGAAGTAAGGTGGTGATAACTACACGGACTAAATTGGTTGCACATATTACCAGCCCAATGTCACGATATTCTCTAAAGGGCCTGTCAGAGGATCAGTCTTGGTCATTATTGAAGCAAATGGCATTTGAAGAAGGGCAAGAGACCATCAATACTAACTTTAAAGCAATTGGTATGGATATAGTAAAAAAATGTAAGGGAGTGCCTCTTGCTATAAAGATAATAGGACGGGTCTTAAATCACAAAAAAACAGAAGCTGAATGGTCATACATCAAGAATATTGAACTCACTAAGGTACCTAAGTTGAAAGATGGTATTATGCCGGTTTTAAAATTGAGTTATGATCATCTCCTACCACGTTTGAAATGTTGTTTCGCATATTGTTCATTGTTTCCCAAAGATTATTTGATTGATAAGTTGAAATTGATACAACTATGGATAGCACAAGGATTTATCCAATCACCAGATGAGGACTTACTACTAGTGGATGTTGCCGATGATTACTTCAAGCAGCTACTTTGGAGATCCTTCTTCCAAGAAGCAGAAGAAGATGGAGGCAAGAGTAGGAGTTTTAAAATGCATGATTTAATTCATGATCTTGCGCAATATGTATGAGAGACTGATTGTACACTGGTTGATTCCAATGCAAAAAATGTGAAAGAAAAAGGACACCATCTATCGTTTCCATTTTACAATGTTTCATTCTTTGAGGAGAATTTAAGCAAGTTGGTTAAAGCAAACAAGGTACGAACATTTATATTAGTGAACAATAATTGGGCCTATAATCAGGGAAGAATTGAAGAATCAACTCTCGAAAAACTTATTTATAGTTTTAGATACTTGCGTGCATTAGGCCTACATGGTTTAAATATGAAGATGTTGCCAGATACCACAGGTACTTTGATGTGTCTAAAGTACCTTGACCTTTCCTCTAATGATATTGAGGTTCTCCCTAGTTCTATTACAAAATTGGTGAATTTGCAAACGCTAAAGCTCTGTAAGTGTGAAAAGCTTAGGGAGTTACCAGTAGACATTCAAAAAATGGTCAGCCTCAAGCACCTTGACCTAGAAGATTGTAAGAATTTGACTCATATGCCATGTGGATTAGGGCAATTGACTTCCCTTCAAACATTAAACTTATTTGTTGTGAGTAAGGGTTCTTCCAGTGGACTGGTAGAATTAAACAAGCTAAACGACCTGAGAGGAAATATAGATATTATAAATTTGGCATGGGTGAAAGATGCCACCTTAGAATTCAAGGTTGCAAATTTGAAGGAGAAGGAACATCTCAGTGGATTGAGATTTTTTTGGAATCTGAAGGGTGATGATGGTGTAGATGCCAGTGATGATGAAAGTTCCGTGGAGGGTGATGATGGCGTAGATGCCAGTGATGATGAAAATTTCGTGGAGGGTGATGATGGCGTAGATGCCAGTGATGATGAATTTCATTCCGTGGAGGGTGATGATGGTGTAGATGCCAGTGATGATGAAAATTCCATGGATGGCCTCCAACCACATCAAAGTTTAAAATCTTTGGAAGTGGACGGGTACATGGGTGTGAGGTTTTCAAGTTGGCTTTCATTCTTAACAAATCTCGCTGAATTAAGAATACGCGATTGTAAGAAGTGCCAATATTTGCCACCGTTGTATCAACTCTCATCTCTACGAAATCTAACTGTTTCGAGAATGGATGGTCTGGAGTACATGACAGATGGGGATATGAATGATGAGATATCTGCTTCACTGGCATCACCATCAACATTTTTCCCATCCCTTGAGAGACTCTGGCTTGTTTATTGTCATAATCTAAAGGGATGGTGGAGGAGTGTGGATAAGGGGAATGAGGCAACAACGACATCAACAATATCATCATCATCATCATCATCATCAACTAATCACTATCACCAACACATGCCGTACTTTCCGCGTCTTTCTTTTTTTGATATCAGGTATTGCCCTAAGATGACTTGCATGCCGCTATTTCCAAATCTTGAAGGAGGGCTTTATTTGAGTAATAGCAGTTGGAAGGCATTGGAAGAGACAATGGAGATGAATAATAGGGGAGGAAGGGCTTCTTCATTTCCGTCCTCTTCCTCTTCCTCTTCCTCTTCCTCCTCCTTCTCCCCTCCTCTCTCCAAATTAAAGAAATTGTGTTTGCAACAAATTGAGGAGTTGGAGTCTCTGCCAGAGGAGTGGTTTAAAAACCTAACTTCTCTTCAGACATTATATATTTTGTGGTGTCCCAATCTGACGTCACTTCCCGAAGGGATGAGTCACCTCACCTCTTTACAGACCCTATATATAGAAGATTGTCCCCAATTAAAGCAAAGATGCGAGAAGGAAAATGGAGAGGATTGGGATAAGATTTCTCACATCCCATGTCTTATCATAAGATGAACTACTGCATACGCTTCCCTGGTATGTTCTTCACTCTTCTCTGATTTTTTTTTTATTTTTTATTTTTATTTTTTAATTTTAAAAACTTCTTTTATAATTTATGTAATTCCAGACGCAACATTTTCAGAGCACAGGCAGAACCAAAATTAAAAAACTCTATAATTTCTTTTTATACACACAAAATTAAAAAAAAAAACAGAACTTTACGTTTTCTTTTTCCTCAGTTTCTTTTTCTTCGCCTAGATATAGCCTGGGCCTCATTATCTGGGTTTCTGAATGTGTGATTGATACTGAAATTGCAGAAAGAACATGACATGGATTTCAAAGAGACAGGAAGGAGGGAAGAAGAAAGCGTAAGTGTTATATAAGCGACTCTAAATTTTGTTATTTTCTTTTAAATTGGGATTTGATTAATTTGTTTTGGTTTTAGTTGTCTTTATGTAAAAATTTTCTGGGTTTCTTTTAAAATATACATTTTTTATACTTGTTGGGTTCCATTTTAAGTGTCTATTAAAACAAGTATGGCTTTTTGACTCTTCCATTGCGCTAGAACCACTGTTGATTCAAATTCCTCTTCGTAAACAAGAGTTGGCATGTGAAGAAAATTATTGAGCTATTGTGTTTATCGGCAATACTAAAATTTTATAATTTACAATATTAGCTTCGTTCATACAAGTATAAGAAAATATTTTGAGTTTGTGAACTAATGAATTAAGGAGGGGCATACTATCCAAGGCAAGATTAATGTTACAGTGTCTTTTAGGTAGCATCCAAAGGTATTTTCTTTTCTAATGTCCCTATTGTTTTAAACTTGCTTATTTCTTCTTGCTTATGTGTTGCACTATAAATCCACAGACCATTTCCAATGATTTTGGGGTGTCACGAACTTGATTGTACTGTTTGAAGATGAGATTGCGAGTTGGTCATTACTGATATACTACACTAATAATTATGTTCAAGGATTTCTAGGTTGAGATTAGGCTTAAAGAATAGCTGGATATGGTTATAAACTTTGGAAAACAAATGCACAAAGGATAGTAAGGAAGAAAAGGAAGAAGAAAAAAACATAGAGGGTGAGAGAGAGATGAGACAAGATTGCCTCAGAATCAGAAGGAGGCCTTTTCTGGAGTTTCAGCTAGAAAATAATTACTAGAATCTTCATTGTCAATTGGGTGCAACCACTTAAAATTCTAATTATTGATGTTTTTAGTTGTTTGTCCATAACTTGCTTAAATGGAGATGACATCTGCATAGCGTTTTATTTTATTTTATTTTTTTTTGCTACTGATCTTTTGGAAAATTTATTTACTCTTTCTTTATGCCGAGATATTTTGAAGTGCGAAGCAAATTTTTGGAAGGGTGTCAGCAAGAGACAAGGGACGATTGGCAAAAACATCTCACATCCTAGGTATGTGCTTAACTGTTTATTCTTTGCCTTTTCTAATGATGAGAAACATCTCAGTTGATCTCATATGCAGAACCAATTGAGGGCTCTGTAATTCAGCGGTATCATCATAGTGAAATTCACCTTCTCCTCTTTCTGTCATATCAGCCAGAGTATTGAATTTGTCAGTTCTTGAAGTTTTCTGCTGTTGGTTTTTTCCCTTCATGATCAGCTGGCAAAGCAAAATGACTGTTGTTACCACTTGGAAAATAGAAGCATGCTTATACTCATTCCCTTTTTCTTGCTGATAGACACAACTTTCCAGTCATTACTGTTCTCTGCTCTTTCCTTGCTCGCCAATACTTTTATAACTCAGTTTTGGGTATCAACTTTCATAGGTGGCATCATTGTGGTTTCGAATTATATTCAACAATAACTTCTGCATAATTCCCATTGGCACTCACCACTTATATCTACCTCCACACAACTTTGAGCAAAATTCATTCTAGTTCATTGTTGAGCTATAGTGTATAAATAAAGGGGAATCCCTGCTCCACTAGCTATTTAACCAAGTCTACTAGGTGTCAAATAGGAATAAAAAATGTGAAATGCTTAATCCAAATAGGAATTTTTTAAATTGGATTTTTAAGAGATGCATGCTAGGGTTCCACTTCCTCAATATTAGAGGTCTGTTAGCATTGTGCCACATTCTGGATTTCTGTACATCAAGAGACTCTTTATTGTAAAAACACTCCACATTTTCCTCAAATATTTTGATGGCTTTACAATAATCCCACCATGCAACAACTAAGAATTTGTCACAAATTTTTGGGGTCAGCTAATAATCTCATCATCAACCTATAGAATTTACATTCAAAATTCCTCTGATACAGAACCCCTGAATGGACCTTTCCAACCAAGAACTGGTTTATTTCTGTCTTCCTTATTCCCCATCATGATTAACCATACCAGAGCTGATTTTCACCCCAAATTCTGTCTTGTGATGACACAAAGCATGCTGCATGCCTTAGTCTCTGCCAACAAACCAATTTTCACATAAGGTAACTTAGAATCAGACACAACACACACATATACAAAGAATATTTCCCACAGAGTATGCTTTGTTTTCCCGCATACACTTGCTGTTTACACTCTCAAACAACTTTAAGGATCATGTTGGATTTTTGTAAAAAAAGAAATGAAAAAAAAAAGGATCACATAGGAAATAATTATCTATAGCAGTTACCAAGTAATTACTCTTGGGCTTGCTACACAAATCTGGGAATTGCCTTTAGGACACAACTGCTGGCTGTCCTAGAGCATGGTTGCACTGCCAGCACCTTTGCTTGGTAACTGCTTGGTAACTACTATATCATGTTGATGCCACCTGTTCAACACGTGCACTGCCTATGCACATGTTCCAACCCATCATAGGCCGTGCAAACCAACCTGTTAGGTCAAGTAAACTTCCCAACACTCAGCCTTGGTTTGTGCATACCACAGCCAAGCCATGTTTTTTCCACATAAACCCAGCATGACACAAATTTAGGCAGTCCAGCCCTACCTTGTACATAAGTAAGGCACCTGTTCCTCAACAACTTGCTTGTGGCCAAGACCATGCAAGGCTGCCACAGCACACCACTGCACGTGCTGCCCACAACAAACACATGGCCTACAACTTGCTAGGCAATGACCACAGTTCCAACACAATCACAATGCCATCATCATGCTGTCAACTTAGCCAACTTGTGTGGCCTCGCCCCACATAGAGGGGCAGCACAACCTGTTGCTACTTAAAACACCTTTCTCAGCCCATGGCATGCATCCCTCATGTTCATGGGTTTGTGTGGGTGCAAGTTGCCACCATATGCAGCTACCTATATTGGGATTAAGGGTCTAACACTAGTGGCCATTGTCAACTCATGCATAACTAATCTAGTAGAAGATTCCCAAATCTCAAAATTCACACACCCCTTTTGAGTTTTGAATCTCATTGGCTCACATCCCTGCAAAGCAATTCTGCAACTTCCAGCAATTCTATTGTGTCTAAGAAGTTGAAACTTGGGGAATAATGCACTTTTTGAGAACTCTGAGAATCCTACACCTTCTAAGAAATATTCTCAGTGCGATTTAGAGTTGTCTGCATCAGTGAATGATCTTGATCTAGATCTGCAATACTATCATTAGGTTTTCCTTGTCCACGCTCGAAAGCATCCACTTCCTCAGACTAATTCAAAGGCATGGTGTGAGAACCTTGATCAGGACTCTTAATAGTTAATTCCTTTATTAGATTGAGTCCCCTCACCGCTACCACCACCTCTTGACAACAAATGAAGTGAAAACTTTGCCATGATTACCATGAAAATGCAAGAGAGGGTGATGGCGCATGTTAGCATGACTAATCTGTACCAAGAGCATTTTTGTAAACTAATCATCAAGCATACCATGAGGAATATTGTAATGTTGATTTAGTGTAGTTCTGGTTTCAAATAGATGGTTTTGTTTCAGCAACTATACATGCTGTGTGCTTGGTCACAACTGCTATTAGATGATGATTTTTATTTATGAAGGTTCCTCTTTTCAGTTAATACTTTTTTGCCATATCAGGATTTTTATTTATTTTTGGATAAGTAATGATTTTTTATTTATTTATTTATTTAAAATTATAAAAATTTTGTTTATATTTTTTGGCTGCTACAGTTTTTGCGAAATGATAACGTGGTTATGTTTCAAATTTATGCCTTCTAGACTAGTGTCTGCTGGTGTTTGATCTATAGTCTAATAAGATTACTGCAGACCTGTGTTTGCAAGTTATAATTCACCTTTGTTGTTAGTGTTTTAAAGTAATCTTGAAAGCCATCTCCTTTAGGTACAACTTGAAAATCTCTTATTTGGTATTAATTTTGGTGGTACTCTAGAGTCTGGAATTTGTTGAAAACTCTACTTATTTTGCTGGTTGATCGCTATAAAGTATGTACTGTGAATTATTTTGGAAATGAGAGATTACTATTTATTCCTTGTTTTAGGAATAAACAACAACATCAACAATATCATTATCATCATCAACTAATCACTATCACCAGTGCATACCGTCATTTCTGCGTCTTTCTTATTTATGGTGGCGGAATTGCCCTAAGATGACTTGCATGCTGCTATTTCCAAATCTTGAAGGGCTTGAATTGATGAATAGCAGTTTGAAGGCATTGGAAGAGACAATAGAGATGAATAATACGGGAGGAAGGGCTTCTTCATTTCCGTCCTCTTCCTCTTCCTCTTCCTCCTCCTCCTCCCCTCCTCTTTCCCAATTAAAGTATTTGTCTCTGACTCTGCAGTTGGAGTCTCTGCTAGAGTGGTTTAAAAACCTAAATTCTCTTGAGAGATTACATATTTTGGAGTGTCCCAATTTGACGTCACTTCCCGAATGGATGAGTCACCTCACCTCTTTACAGACCCTGCGTATCAGCGATTGTCCCCAATTAAAGCAAAGATGCGAGAAGGAAAATGGAGAGGATTGGGATAAGATTTCTCACATCCCAAATCTTTTCATCGATGAGGATTAATTTGAGAAAAGTTGAACTACTGCATACGCTTCCCTGGTATGTTCTTCACTCTTCTCTGATTTTTTTTTTTTTTTTAATTTAAAAAAATTCTTTTATAATTTCTGTAATTCCAGACGCAACATTTTCAAAGCACAAGCAAAACCAAAATTAAAAAACTCTATAATTTCTTTTCATACACACAAAATTAAAAAAAAAAAAAAAAACAGAACTTTACGTTTTCTTTTTCCCCAGTTTCTTTTTCTTCGCCTAGATATAGTATGGGCCTCATTATCTGGGTTTCTGAATGTGTGATTGATATTGAAATTGCAGAAAGAACATGACATGGATTTTAAAGAGACAGAAAGGAGGGAAGAAGAAAGCGTAAGTGTTATATAAGCGACTCTAAATTTTGTTTATTTTCTTTTAAATTGGGATTTGATTAATTTGTTTTGGTTTTAGTTGTCTTTATGTAAAAATTTGAAATTTTATATAAAAAATTTCTGGGTTTCTTTTAAAATATACATTTTTTATACTTGTTGGGTTCCATTTTAAGTGTCTATTAAAACAAGTATGGCTTTTTGACTCTTCCATTGTGCTAGAACCACTATTGATTCAACCTTCTCTTCGTAAACAAGAGTTGGCATGTGAAGAAAAATATTGAGCTATTGTGTCTATTGGCAATACTAAAATTTTATAATTTACAATATTAGCTTGGTTCATACAGGTATAAGAAAATATTTTGAGTTATTGAACTAATGAATTAAGGAGGGGCATACTATCTAAGGCAAGATTAATGTTACAGTATCTTTTAGGTAGCTTCCAAAGGTATTTCCTTTTCTAATGTCCCTATTGTTCGAAACTTGCTTATTTCTTCTTGCTTATGTGTTGCACTATAAATCCACATACCATTTCCAATGATTTTGGGGTGTCATGAACTTGATTGTACTGTTTGAAGAAGAGATTGCGAGTTGGTCATTACTGATATACTTCACTAATAATTATGTTTAAGGATTTCTAGGTTGAGATTAGGCTTAAAGAATAGCTGGATATGGTTATAAACTCTGGAGAACAAATGCACAAAGGATAGTAAGGAAGAAAAGGAAGAAGAAAAAAACAGAGAGGGTGAGAGAGAGATGAGACAATATTGCCTCAAAATCAGAAGGAGGCCTTTTCTGGAGTTTCAGCTAGAAAATAATTACTAGAATCTTCATTGTCAATTGGGTGCAACCACTTAAAATTCTAATTATCGATGTTTTTAGTTGTTTGTCCATAACTTGCTTAAATGGAGATGACATCTGCATAGCATTTTATTTTACTTTTTTTTTTTTTTTTTTTGCTACTGATCTTTTGGAAAATTTATTTACTCTTTCTTTATGCAGAGATATTTTGAAGTGCAAAGCAAATTTTTGAAAGGGTGCCAGCAGGAAACAAGGGACTATTGCTAAAAACATCTCACATCCTAAGTATGTGCTTAATTGTTTATTCTTTGCTTTTTCTAATGATGAGAAACATCTTAGTTGATCTCATATGTAGAACCAATTGAGGGCTCTGTAATTTTGCAACAAGTCAGCTAATGAAGCATAGGGAAATCAAGGTTTTATAGCTTACATAATTGTAGCTTGGTTCATAAGGTGTATAAGAAAAGGAGTTGAAATTATAGAAGTAATGAACAATGAAGTTTATACAGGATAAAATCAGGGTTATAGTGTCTTTTAGGCTCCATCTAAAGGTAGACCTTTTCTGTCATAAGTTCAATTCTTGATTTCTAAACTTAAAACTGGGCTTGATCTTATATCTCAATAAAAACTGGGCTTGATCTCATGATTTTTTAATTAACCTTTTTACTTGTCATAAAAGAAATATATATATATATATATATTTTACATCTAAAGCACGGAGTTTCAATCCTTTATCAATCAAAAATAAAGAGTCATTCAGTAGAATGACTTCTCAATTTGCCCAAAACAATGTTGAAAAGGAGAATTAAAAAAATCCTTTAACAAGTTATTTCTACTGTAATGGTAATGATCATACTTTTTTCCTTCTTTCTCACTTTTCCACTCTCTGTCTTCCACGACCTAGTAAACCCGACAACCCATTTTCAAACATCACAACGTTGATTTGACTTAAAGGCAGTGGCTTAACGTGGTTTATCAATTTATTTTCATGCGGTTTTTTGAAAGAAAGTTGCATTGTTGTGTTATGTAGCAAGTGAAAATGACCGTGCTTCCAGCATTTGATTTTGTATTGGGTGTAGGTCTGCTCGAGGTTAATGGGGGTGACAATCACATGCATTACATTATTTGCCTTGATTCATTCTACTCTAATATTGTCAAATATGTTTAACTTGTTTGCTTTCTAGAATTGTCAGGCTTGGTTAGATTATTAGTTGTGCTTTTCATTATGTGAATTATGAATATCTTATTGCCATGGCATTTACATTACATGAATTGTGCTTTGTTGTGTTTTCTTTAAGTAAATGTATAAATGCATTGTTGGTTTCCTATTGTTTCTGATGGTGTGGAAGTTTGATTTTTTTTTTTTTTAGTTTTTAGTTTTTTTTTTTTTTTTTTTTTTTTTTTTTTCTCTTTCTGAATCTCTCTACTGCATTTGGGGCCATTTGATTGATTTTTTTTTTTTAATAGTATGATTCTTTTTTTAAATATCATTTTTTGTCTGTTAAAACATATAAGAAACAAAAAAAGAGAATGAATGAATTAATGAATGGTAAAAGCATCTTGGTTGGTTGCTATGAAAATGTATGAGAAGGATGTAATTTTAGTTTGAATCTCATGGTTTTGTTGATATGCTTAGTGTATCTTTGGTTCCTATGAGAAACTGTTTGGTTTTGTTTCTTGTTATTGTGACAAAGTTCTGTTTCACATTTGTTGGAATTTTCAGCAATCACCCTAACGATTCAGTGTCATGTAGCCGTATGGGAGATCCCGTGGCATCAGTGCTTTACAGCCTAGTTACTAGATGCAAGTCTACCAATGCACTACGAAGACCCTCATGCCCGCCTGCAACATGTATAGATGTGGGGCTTTGCTCTGCTGCCATTGGATAAAGACTTTGATGCGCCTCTTTGTAAAACCTTAAGGTTGTGGAAGCACTGGTTAGCATTCACGGTCCTAACCATATTGGCTTGAATTTGGGTGATAGTTTTATGAATATATTAATGAATAAACTATTGAATATTTATTTATCTATTAGTATATCTTATATATGTTTATCAAAGTGGAGCTATTTCGGCGTGTGCGTGTGTTTCTTTGTAATTTTTTGAGTAAATTTTTTTCTTTCTAATTTGCTCTTTGCTCTTTTTTGTAAATTCAAGAATAGCATTTGTGAATATTCTACTTGTTACAAATTATTAGAGAGATACTATGTGAAGGTTTGAGAAGAGTGTGATTTCCATGTGCAGTGGTTCCAAGCAGAAACCTTCTGAAATAGGTTTAATCACGGGCGTTGAATTTGAGAAACAAGACAGTAACATCATTTCAATTTTTCTTGAATTATCGTGCTTTGATGATTTAATTGGATTCAAAAGTTCTGTGGAAGAAGAATGTCATGATATTGATGAGGCAAGCTTGTGGTATGGGAGGAGAATAGGGTCAAAGATGATGGATTTGAAGAGAAGACAGCCCTCATGACTGCTACCACGTTTGGAAGCAAGGGTGTGTTGAATTATATACTGGAAATCAGCTGTGTTGATGTTAACTAGGCTTGTGGTTTGGATGGGCTTCTGCACCTCATTTTGTTTCTGCTATGGACTTTGCTATTTCAACTGAGGTTATTAAGCTCTTGCTTGATGCTTCTACACTTCATTTTGTCTTGTTGCATACTATTGACTATGTACAGTAAAGCTTGTTCATTTTATTCTTTCTTTTAGTGAAATTTGTTCATTTTATTCTTTCTTTAGTTAAACTTGTTCATTTTATGCTTGCTGTTTCTTTGCTATATAATAGTAAATTGTATTTAAGTAATATGGTGTAATAGAAGATGTATTTGGGGTGCATGTTGATTTCTATAATCATGCATTTTGGATAGGCATAATTCGAGTGTTATAAGAGAAGCTGGGGTGGATGCATTTCTATAATCATGAATTTTGGATATGTATCTGGGGTGGATGTTAATGAATTCCTTCTTGTGTTTTATTAAAAAAGAATCTCTTTTCGTCTTCCTCATAAGATAAGAGAGGCTGCAGTAAAAATAGGAGGTGGAAGAGGAGAACGAAGTTTGCTACTACAACAATTGTGGCCAACAAGGGAGGTCATACATTAGGTGACGTAGGACAACCACAAAAACAATAGAATAAGAGGTAAAACCCTAGGAGTCAGCACCTAGGGGTTGCTTGGAGTCAGCACCAAGCAAACTGGAGTCGGCACCAGTAAAAGAAAACACACGTTTTTTTTTAATAATAATCAAAACTGAATTACAATAGTCCCAAAAGGTGTTTAAATAGCTAACATAAAGAAACCCTAAAGAAACCCTAATTATTAAATATTTGGGCCTCAAGCCCAATGACTAATAGGCCCTAGCCATAAGGCCACAGGTTGGGCCATCTTCTTTCTCCTATACGTGCGTGTAATTGGGGGCTTGTATCTTGTGTCCGCACCAACTCCCCTCGGGTGAGAAGAACTCGACCTCGTCGAGTGGAAATCTGAAGAGCTCTGATAATACTCCAACAAGTCAGGATCCAGTCGCTGTAGCTCATCTCGGGTAATCCAAGTGCAATCAGAATCTGGTCGCCCTCGCCACCGAACTAGGAAACGGTGAACTCCTCCATCCCTGGTAGAAACAATTTGTTCATCTAAAATAGCATCAATAGATTCTTTATGTGCATAAGGTAGATGTAAGGGTAAAGGGGTGGGAACAGGGGCATCCATAGGATTAGGCAAAGACTCATCAAAAGGGGTATCAGGAATAGCTGTGGGACTTTTATAAGCAACTAGATCCTCAATATTAAAGGAGGAGCTAATACCATAATCAGGAGGAAGATCAATGACATAAGCATTTGGGCCCATTCGTTTCAATACCTTGAATGGTCCAGCACTACGAGCCTGCAATTTTTTAACGGTCCCAGAAGGAAACCGTTCAGGTCGAATCCGAATCATGACATAATCCCCGACCTGAAACTCTGCATGACGCCGATGAGTGTCAGCATGAATTTTATATTGAGAATTACTTGCTTGAATTTTTTTGCGAATCTCATTATGCAAATCATGAATATGTCGTGCAAATGCCTCAGCAAACTCAGACACCCTAACATGTGGGGACATGGGCAAAAGATCTAAGGGCTTCCTAGGTGTATATCCATGCACAACCTCAAAAGGACTAGCGCCTATAGACCTATTGACAGAGCTATTATATGCAAGTTGGGCTACAGGAAGAATTGAATCCATTCTTGCTCATTTATGTCTGAAGGTAAGAAGATTGTGCTCAATCCTTTAAAACCTAAGCCAATCGACATGAGCAAGAAGAAAGAAGCACCAAAGGCGAAAGACCTGAACATTATAAGCCCTAAGGCGTTCGAGAGGGTAGCGGTTCAAGAATCTATTGTATTTGTCTTAGTTGCTAGGGAAGTTCATGGAGAGACCTGTGAGGAGCAGCCTGAGGAAGTGAAATTAGTGCTCCAGGAATTTAAGGATGTCTTCCCTGAGGAACTCCCCGATCATTTACCACCCATGCGTGACATACAACACGCCATAGATTTTGTGCCTGGAGCGACCCTACCTAATTTACCTCACTATAGGATGAGCCCTGCAGAGCATGCCGAGTTACAAAGGCAAGTAGAAGAACTACTTAGGAAGGGTTTTGTTCGTGAAAGCATGAGTCCTTGTGCAGTCCCTGCACTCTTAACCCCAAAGAAAGATGGAACTTGGAGGATGTGTGTTGATAGTCGTGCCATCAACAAGATCACTGTGAAGTATCGTTTTCCTATCCCTCGATTGGATGACATGTTGGATATGATGGCTGGCGCAACGATCTTCTCTAAGATAGACTTGAAAAGCGGCTATCATCAAATTAGGGTTCGTTCTGGTGATGAGTGGAAGACTGCCTTCAAGACGAAGGATGGTTTATATGAGTGGATGGTCATGCCCTTTGGATTATCCAATGCTCCTAGTACCTTTATGAGAGTGATGACTCAAGTGCTCAAGCCTTTTATGGGAAAATTCTTGGTTGTGTACTTTGATGACATCCTTATCTATAGTAAGTCTAGGGAGCAACATTTAGACCACCTAACTCAAGTTTGTACTACCCTTAGGAAGGAGAGTTTATATGGCAACCTCAAGAAGTGCTCTTTCTTCACCAATAAAGTCGTCTTCTTAGGTTTCATAGTATCCTCTGAGGGAGTTTCTGCTGACCCCAAAAAGTTCAAGCAATTGTGGAATGGCCCGAGCCCAAGAATATCCATGAAATTCGAAGTTTTCATGGGCTCGCTTCCTTTTACCGCCGATTCATCAAGGGGTTTAGTACCATCATGTCCCCATCACTGACTGCATGAAGCAAGGGGAGTTTGTTTGGACTAAATCTGCTACTAAGGCTTTCCATGAGGTAAAGAAAAGGATGACTGAGGCACCTGTCATGCGTCTCCCTGATTTTACCAAGCCTTTTGAAGTGGAATGTGATGCCTCAGGTATTGGTATAGGAGGAGTGCTTAGTCAAGAGCGCCACCCGATTGCTTATTTCAGTGAGAAATTGAATGACGCTAAGCAAAAGTACTCCACATATGACAAAGAGTTTTATGCCATTATTCGAGCTCTTTGGCATTGGCGCCATTACCTATTGTCCCGAGAGTTTGTTATCTACTCTGATCATGAGGCTTTGCGCTATCTTCATTCTCAAAAGAAGCTGAATTTTAGGCATGGTAGTTGGGTTGAGTTTCTGCAACGCTATTACTTTGTGGTGAAACATAGGGCGGGAGTTGAGAATAAGGCTGCTGATGCACTAAGTCGAAGGGTGTCTTTGCTATCTGTCATGAGTGTTAAGGTTACTGGGTTTGAGCGACTTAAGGATGAATATGAGTCATGCCCAGATTTTGGGGAGCTCTACATTGGCCTAAGTAATGCCCCACGACCAGTCCTGGATGATTATACCCTTCGAGATGGTTACTTGTTCAAAGCCAACCAATTATGTATCCCTCGTCTTCCGTACGAGATTTCCTAGTTTGGGAGATACATGCAGGAGGCCTTGCAGGTCACTTTGGCCGAGACAAAACAATTGAGGAAGTGGAGCGTCAATTCTATTGGCCTGGTCTTAAGAGGGGCGTTGCCAAGATAGTTGGTCAGTGTCGTACCTGTCAACTGGCCAAACATCGCAAGCAAAATACTGGCCTGTACACGCCTCTACCTGTGCCAGACCGCCCATGGCAGGATGTGAGTATGGATTTTGTGTTAGGTTTGCCCCGCACCTTTAGGAAGCATGATTCCATCCTAGTAGTTGTTGATCGTTTCTCTAAGATGGCTCATTTCCTACCCTGTTCAAAGACCTCTGATGCTTCTAAGATCGCAAAGCTCTACTTTGATGAGATTGTCAAACTGTATGGTCTTCCCAAAACCATAGTGTCTGATAGGGATGTTCGCTTCATGAGTTATTTTTGGAAGACCTTGTGGCATTTAGTGGGCACTAAATTGAAATTTTCCACAGCATTTCACCCTCAAACTGATGGACAAACTGAAGTGGTTAATCGTAGTCTAGGCAATCTCCTTCGATGTCTAGTGGGTGAAGCCAATAGAAATTGGGATTCNATCCCCAAGCCAACAGAGAAGCCAGTGACACCTCCCAAGCCAGTGACCACCATTCGTGCCCGCCTTTGATCACAGAACCCACACCCACAAACCAAAAAAAAAAAAAAAAAAAGGAGACCCATCACTCACCAGCGCCGCCGAAGCCCACAAGATCAACACCCACCACCCCAAAACCCAACAGCCACCAGCCGAGACCCACAAATCAGCCCTCAGCCACCGCAGCCCATCCACCACCAGCCACAGACCCATCAACCACCGCCGCCGCTGAGTACACCATCCACCGCCGCCGACCCTACTTTCGCTCCTGACCACCACCGCTGAGGACATCAGCCACCGCTGATGCAAGAACCGAGACAGGTAGCTGCCATTCCGCCGCAGTCTTCCCAGTCTTGTACCGCCGCCGTCGTCGACCACTAGCACCACCGTCCATTGCCGAGCCGGTCATTTTGCTCCTCTTCGTTTCTATGGTTTTCTTTTCTTTTCTTTTTTTTTCTTTTAAGTCTGTACCTGAGTTCTTTTAAGGTACCTCATTTGAGTTCTCTTTAGGTCCGTGTCTGTAACTTAAAGCAGTGCATTTTATTATTATTTTAAAAAAAAAAAAAAAAAAAAAAAAACATTATTGTTACTGTAGCAGCCCATTGTAAGTATTGGGCCTTGAGTTGTTCTCCACAGGTCCTTTTGTTCAAGTCAGATTTATCCACTTGAAGAGCCAAGTTCATGACTATCTAATGCAACAAGTTGGCCACTGACTAGGGTACCATTCTCACTCTCTCTTTTTGGTAGATTCCATTTTGTTTCATTGAAGAATAAAATCTTTATATTTTTTATGTGCATGTGCCACCATACCCCACTGGCCTACCCATTTTGTGCTCCAATTAGCTATTTTATTATTTGTGCTTTCCTTCAATACTCATTCTAAACTTCCAAAAAAAAAAAAAAAAAAACCTTTGAAATATCTGATTCTCATTATTAATTGTGGAGCTTATTGGAAGTTGACTTTATTTGGGCTATCTTTCAATATTATGAATACTGTCACTACCCGACTGCAATTTATTCATGTGAATCATTGATCCAATCCCTCCATACACTATTGCTTGACCTTAATTTTACATTGAGAATTGGTTACTTGAGTTTTTGTGAATCTCAATTGCATTCATATATATAGTGTGCATGCATTTACGTAGTGGTCGCATCATGTCAAACTCTGAACACCAATCCACTTCCGAGTCTAGAACCTCCTTAGAGGAAACCATAGCTGAACTAGCAAAAAATGTCCAAAATTTAATGGATAGGGTTGGACAAATTGAGGCATCTCAACGGGAGACCATTAACCATGAAGGAGATAATATGCTTAGGCAACATAACTTCGGTTACTTTAATAGGGCTCCAAACTTTGAACCTGATCACTATAATCACAATGGCCCTAGGGATTTTGATGATAGGATGTTTAAGGACAAGATAGATGCACCCACCTTTGATGGCTGCCTAGACCCATGGGTTTTCACTGATTGGTTGCGTCAAATGGAGAAATTCTTTGACTATTACCATTGGGCTGAAAACAAGAAAGTGAGGTATGCTAGGATGAAGTTAATTGGTAGAGCTGACCTTTTTTGGGAAGACTTGGAGGAAACCCTTAGGCGACGACGTGAGCCCCCCATTACTGATTGGCTTGAGATGAAGAATGCACTCTCGAGGAATTATCTTCCTTCAACTTATAGGAGCTCCCTTCTTGAGGAATGGGATCGCCTAAGGCAAGGCAATACTCCTGTGGCTGAATATATAGAGAAGTTCATGGAGTTTAAGAGACGTATTCAAATAGTCGAGGAAGAGGTTGTTACACTCAATAGGTTCAAGAAAGGTTTAAATGCTAGCCTACTAGGAGAGATTATCACTCGAGGAGTCACTACCTTAAGAGAAGCATATGAGCTTGCTAGGAATTGTGAGTTAGCATCCAAATCTATCTTTTGGCGACGTTCTGAGCCTCGGAGTGTTCCCACCAACCCTCAACCTTTTGGTAGTAGACCTAGACTTGCCTTACCCCCTAAGGTCAACCCCAATTACTCCCAATAGAAAAAGAGGACAAAGGAAAAGGTGTGGTCAATGAGCCCTCAAGATTAGGCTCTCGCCTCCAATGCTTCAAATGCAATGGGGTTGGACACATCGCCGCTAGGTGTCCCTCTAGAGCCCTTGTCATTCAAGAGGGTGATGAAAAGGTTGAAGATGTTGAGGAGCTAGTGTATGACCCAAATGTTGAAGGAACCCAAGATGTTGAAGTAGAATGGGAGGATGATTCTAGCTACCTTGCATGCATTAGAGCCATTTCTCCCCAAGTCGATGACTTCAAGGACTTTGGTGTCCCTAGAGTGAATGTGGTAAGGTGCGCTTTGACGGAGCAGAGAGACACTGGTGATTGGCGAAGAAGTGCCATCTTCCAAACTTACACTAAGTGTGGAGACAAAACTTACAAGGTTATTATAGATAGTGGGAGTTGCATTAATGCGGTGTCCTCTAACGTTGTCTCCCGCCTAGGCTTGAAATTGACCCCTCACCCTAACCCATATAGAGTTTCTTGGGTGGATACGTCCTCTATAGCCATCAAAGAAAGATGTGTTGTCCCACTTCAATTCCTCACCTACAAGGCTGAAATATGGTGTGATGTAATTCCCATGGATGTAGGGCATATTATCTTAGGTAGACCTTGGCTTTATGATTTGGATGTCACCCTCTATGGGCGATCCAATTCTTGCTCATTTATGTCTGAAGGTAAGAAGATTGTGCTCAATCCTTTAAAACCTAAGCCAATCGACATGAGCAAGAAGAAAGAAGCACCAAAGGCGAAAGACCTGAACATTATAAGCCCTAAGGCGTTCGAGAGGGTAGCGGTTCAAGAATCTATTGTATTTGTCTTAGTTGCTAGGGAAGTTCATGGAGAGACCTGTGAGGAGCAGCCTGAGGAAGTGAAATTAGTGCTCCAGGAATTTAAGGATGTCTTCCCTGAGGAACTCCCCGATCATTTACCACCATGCGTGACATACAACACGCCATAGATTTTGTGCCTGGAGCGACCCTACCTAATTTACCTCACTATAGGATGAGCCCTGCAGAGCATGCCGAGTTACAAAGGCAAGTAGAAGAACTACTTAGGAAGGGTTTTGTTCGTGAAAGCATGAGTCCTTGTGCAGTCCCTGCACTCTTAACCCCAAAGAAAGATGGAACTTGGAGGATGTGTGTTGATAGTCGTGCCATCAACAAGATCACTGTGAAGTATCGTTTTCCTATCCCTCGATTGGATGACATGTTGGATATGATGGCTGGCGCAACGATCTTCTCTAAGATAGACTTGAAAAGCGGCTATCATCAAATTAGGGTTCGTTCTGGTGATGAGTGGAAGACTGCCTTCAAGACGAAGGATGGTTTATATGAGTGGATGGTCATGCCCTTTGGATTATCCAATGCTCCTAGTACCTTTATGAGAGTGATGACTCAAGTGCTCAAGCCTTTTATGGGAAAATTCTTGGTTGTGTACTTTGATGACATCCTTATCTATAGTAAGTCTAGGGAGCAACATTTAGACCACCTAACTCAAGTTTGTACTACCCTTAGGAAGGAGAGTTTATATGGCAACCTCAAGAAGTGCTCTTTCTTCACCAATAAAGTCGTCTTCTTAGGTTTCATAGTATCCTCTGAGGGAGTTTCTGCTGACCCCAAAAAGTTCAAGCAATTGTGGAATGGCCCGAGCCCAAGAATATCCATGAAATTCGAAGTTTTCATGGGCTCGCTTCCTTTTACCGCCGATTCATCAAGGGGTTTAGTACCATCATGTCCCCCATCACTGACTGCATGAAGCAAGGGACTGGCTTCTCTGTTGGCTTGGGGATGAAAAACTCGTGTGGGGCTGCGGGATATACGCGGATTGCAGGGGCTGGTTTGGGCTTGTTCAAGATTTCATGAGGCAAATACTTGAAAGGTAATGTCATCCTTGGCTGGTTTGCTCTTTTGACGGTTTGGCTTTCACGTGGTTGTCTACGGTTGTATTGAATGGATCGAAAACCTGGCTCTGATACCAAAACTGACGTAGGACAACCACAAAAACAATAGAATAAGAGGTAAAACCCTAGGAGTCAGCACCTAGGGGTTGCTTGGAGTCAGCACCAAGCAAACTGGAGTCGGCACCAGTAAAAGAAAACACACGTTTTTTTTTAATAATAATCAAAACTGAATTACAATAGTCCCAAAAGGTGTTTAAATAGCTAACATAAAGAAACCCTAAAGAAACCCTAATTATTAAATATTTGGGCCTCAAGCCCAATGACTAATAGGCCCTAGCCATAAGGCCACAGGTTGGGCCATCTTCTTTCTCCTATACGTGCGTGTAATTGGGGGCTTGTATCTTGTGTCCGCACCATTAGGTCCACCATGTGATGGTAACTTGGGGTTAGAGAGAGATTTATTTTTGACATTCATTAGTTTAATAACTATTGTATTGATAAAAGAACACATGACATCTTATGTATCATGTACTCATCTATAGTATCTCTTTTTTTCAATTTTTTGCTGCTTATATACAGAAACAGTTTGAAGCACAAAGCAAAAATTTGAAAGGGTGCCAGTAGGAAGTAAGGGACGATTGCCAAAAATTGCTCACATTCTAGAGTTTGAAGGGGATGAAACTGCCCACTAGGTGTGTACTTATTTATTTATCTTATTCTTCTTAGAAACTCCTATGATTTTTTATTCTAATGAGTAACATTTCATTTGATCTCGTATGAAAAACCAATTGAGGCATTGGAAAAGTCTAGTGTTCTATTTGTTTGATGTCTCATTTGCAGTAGTTGTATTGCATCTTCTATCTGTTATCAGTTATCACATTCAAAAATAAATTTTAGAGTAATGTTATTGAAAGATAGGTTGTGTGTGATATGGAAGAGGAGTGCTCATTTGGAACCTAACATATGGTCCTTCACATTTGTTCAAACATGTACCTATGCATTGGCCTGTTATGGCTCTCTAGACTCCTCTCTGATGGTGTGTAATGTGCGGTATGTTTGGTTCATCTAATTTCTACTCTTTTAGGTTAATTCACAACCTTTGATCTCTCTCTCTGCATGGAGGAGACCATCAAATATATTTTATCAAGTGACAATATCGTTTGTTCGTAATTTTAAGATTGATTTTTCTTATCCTGCACTTATGCCCTCCAGTTTGTGATCAACTTGAGATTTAGTTTTTGGCTAATAATCTTAACTCTCATATCTCCTATTATTGTAGGTAATTTTAGCTTTACAGAAAATCTTACACTGAAATATGCTGAAGCTTCTGCTATGGATTTTGAGTTCCAAAATATATCCAAAGAAATATAACATGACTGGTCAACATTTTGTTCTTTATTTATATATATTTTTTTTATAACAAACATTTTGTTCTTTATGAAGCTGCATAAACATGGGTGGGTGCTATAAATGGTTGGGAGTTCTTTGCAATGCATTCAAGTGCAAGATATATACGTTATGTTGCAAACATGTAAGCATGAATTACATATTTTTAATCAATTGATTCTTATGCATAGCATTCATTTCTTTTTCTCTTAGTTGGCTTGATAAGTAAGACACGAGTGATGTGTATTAGAGATCTCTCCATCTTGTTCCCTAATGGAGAAAAAGTACCACTTCAATTTAGCTATAGAATGCATTGATTGCATGATATAGATACAAACACATGTATAAAAAGTTTTCATGTTTTCATTTGAATTCATATTAAGGTATTGATTTTTCTTTTAGTGTCTTCTTCTTTTTCTTCTTTTTTTTTTTCCTTCTCATTTGTCATTTTCTCTGTTTGTAAATTCTTGAATAGTATTTATAAATATTATATTTGTTGCAAATTTTGTTGAGAGATTGTGTGGAAGTCTGAGATGAGAGTGATTTCCATGTGCAGTGGTACCAAAAGCCTCCTTATATAGGTTTCATCATGGGTGGTGAATTTGAGAAACAAGAGGGTTTGTAGCATCATATTAGTTTTGCTTGAAGACCTTTGATGATGTAATCAGTTTAAAAAATGTTGTTGATGATGCAAGCTTGTGGCATAGGAGAATTGGGTCAAAGATGGAATTTGAAGAGAGGACAGCCCTCATGACTGGAACCATGTTTGGAAGAAAGGCTTGAAGTTGAAATCAGTCATGTCCATGTTAACAAGGCTTGCAGTTTGAATGGGCCATGACTCTTAGTTGTCTTTACTGCTTGGGGATTTGCTATTTCTGCTGAGATTATTAAAGTCTTTACCTATGCTTCTGCACATAATTTTGTCATGTTGCAAAAGGTTGACTATGTACACTATTTTCATTTTATTCTGCCTGTTAATTTGCTTTATAGTAATTTTATTTAAGTAATATTGTGTAATAGAACGTGTATACAGTTGGAGTGGATGTTGTATGTTATAGTCATGCATTTTGGGTATAAATCGTAACATGAGTGTGAAAAATGGGAATCTCTATTTTATTTCCTTCTCTATTTCATTTCAGTTACAAGTTAATATTGAAAACAGGGTAAGTTATTATTTTGGTCCTTAAGCTTTAAAAAGTTCGTTTTAAAGAAAAAATTTTAAACTATTAAAGTTTGTTTTTCGCCCCTAAACTATCAAAAGTATTTTAATTTATGTCCAACTTAATCAAAAAGTTTGTTTTAATCCTTAAACTATTGAAGGAAGTGTTTTTTCAGCTCTATTTTTGTCTCTAAACTTTTACAAAAACTTTTTACAAAGTTTAAGG
The DNA here is from genome assembly GCF_002906115.3 of Quercus suber. Lineage (NCBI taxonomy): Eukaryota > Viridiplantae > Streptophyta > Magnoliopsida > Fagales > Fagaceae > Quercus > Quercus suber. The sequence goes on from NW_027069506.1 coordinate 791,242, forward strand.
GTGAAGAAATAACTTTTTAAAGTTTAGGAACAAAAAACAAAGTTTTGGTAAAATTTAGAGATAAAATAATCTTTTACCCTTGAAAATAAATAAATAAAATGTTTACTCTTTCAATATTATGCAATGAAAAGAGAATAAGTTTTTAGCTTGAGAGAATTTTTCTAAACATCCTAGCATGTGGTACCCTCTCCCAATATTTACCTAATGCAACGTCATTTAGAGAATTTTTCAAAACTAATTTTTATGTAGAAGTTAAACAAAACGAATATTTTTGCAGCTGTGGACGTGACAAATGATGATGAGAGCCTCCTTTCAGTGACATAAGCAGGATTTCATCTTCGAGGGCCAAAGGATAAATCCTTTTTTTTTTTTCATTGAAAAATATAAAAAATATAGTAAATTTAAAACAAAATCAATACTTGAAAATTCATATTAGGATACATTTAATATTAATTACAACATTTTTTTATTATTTATTTACATGTACTTACAGTTCGAAATCAAAATAACGGTAGCTTCATAATTTGTAATTAGTGAGACTCAAAATCAACCAAGAAGCTACTCATACAATGATCAATAGTTAATGTGAACAAAAATGGAGCCAAGACTTGTAGTTAGGGTGTGAAAGTATAAATAATAAGAATAATAATATTATGAAATTTAAATAAGCATTTATCTAGTATTAACAATCCATCAACAAACACAAACACAAAATTATTGTCTCTTAATACATTACAATGCAATATATTATTTATGAAAAGAGAACTTGGTGTTTGTCAACTGTTGGGTAAGGACAAAATTACTTTGTTAAAATTTTTTTAAGGGGCTGGTAGTTTGTTTTGCTTTAGATTGGTTGACTAGACTTTATTTTTTTAGCTTTACTATTGGTAATTTTTGTAGTTGGGTTAACTTTTTTGGATTAATTAATTTTGTTTTAGATTTTAGATCTATAGTTTTTCTTATATCCTTTAAAAGAATGAATGATATTTTTAAAATGGGGCAAACGTAATTTTATTGAACTAAATTGCTAAAATTAATAAATGTATATATATATATATATGTTAGTGTAGGGTCACAATTTAGGGTCCAAGCCCAAAGAAGAATTGGGTGATGGCCCAATGAGCCCAATACAATAAATTTGTAGAGAATGGGTTAAAGAGCTAGGCCCTAATGAAGTTAATAACGGCTAGTGTGGATTTAGAAGATGATTAAGCAAGAACAAGAATCTCTGGATTGAATAGATTCACTGTCCGAGGAGATCATTCAGTGTATAAATCAATATCATTGTTTATAATTACAACTTTAATTGCTACAGTGTTTCTTTTCTCCTTTTTCTTTGATCCCCCTCTCGTGGAAGATTTCTCACATTATATAGTTCCTCTCAAGTCATCCTGATCTTACACTTGTTAATCATCTAAACTTTCACTTGAGTGTCTGTCCCATCAGACACTTTCTCTGGCTTTCTGTGAGTTGTGATATTTGAAATTGCACTATTCAAGGGTCTTCTCCACATAAATGCAGCCAGAAAAGTAGCTGCAGTGCATTTAATGCGGTTGTAGCAGCTTTTCATTTAGATATTTCTGAGTTCTAATCGCTCCAATACATGTATGAAACTCATCTTTATCGTGTAAACCTCCTGATAGGTCACCTACGTTGCTGGACTATAGATTCAAACTGTAGTTGTCATGTTCGAGAAGGAATTACTCCTCGGATTGTTCTCCATCTGTTCCTTCTTCGTGAGACATTAAACTTGGGATCTTTCTCAATCACTTACCCCTCCTCAGACACACCCACGTTTTCAGATAAGGTCCAAGACCCAATATACAAATTTGAGCTTTTATCCCTACAATTAGTATTTTTAAAATTTAAAAAAAAAAAAATTGGGGACATTGGCCCCAAAAGTCAAACAATAGCTTCATACCTGAATGTGAATCAATATGTGATAAATTTACTATATTCACATAGGATCGATAGCCATAATTGAGCCAATACAAATGTGTTTACCCATGAAAAAAATTGACCGGTGAAGGTTCTAAAAATGGGGTTTGGCTTACCTCCAGCGCGAGTGGTTGTAACCATTTTATTTTTTAAATTTTGTATACCATTTTGTATTATTATGCAATTGTCATTATTTATATAAAAATATTTTAAATTGAATGACAAAACTCAACCCACTTGCATTATATTAATTATTAACTCAAAGAACCACACCCATCCATACATATATAAATAATACATGTGTCTACATTTTTTTTTTTAGATAACTATGTGTCTACTTAATTAATCAAATGTTTGAAGAATCACTAACTTTCCTATTTTTTTTAATCACTAATGTCATAACAAAATGTTATTATAATATGATAATAATACACACACATGTAACAAATCCTCTATATTTCTTAATTATTAAATTATATAAAGTTATATTATATTTATATTATACACGCTCATATTCACACAAATAATATTATAACAAAAATAAATAAATGAATAACGCACACAATCGGCATCAGACATACACTTACGCAAATAATATATAAATTTATAATAAAAAGAGATACATTTACAACTCACAAACACTAATTATTTACTCTTAAAGTATCAATAGTCGGATAGAGAAAAGAGATTCATGATAAAGAGAGAGATATGTGATTTATGTTATTAGTTGGTTTTGGGATGTACTGATTTGTGTTTTTTAGTTTTGGATTGAACTTATTTATTTCAAAGTGTGCAAAAAATTGTTTACTAATAAAATAGTGTGGGGGATAAAAGGATCAGGCCCAAATTAACGGGCCGAACACCCACGAGAGAACTGTTTCACATCCGAAGAGAAGGATGAGTAGAATGTGAGGTCCAGATTGGAGCGGAATCCTCTGGGCAGAGGATCATCGCTTTCCGAGGAGGATGTCTCCAGTCCGAGGAGGACATCTCCTGTCCGAGGAGGATGTTTTACCCTGGTATGATAGCGGAGACTAATTGAGCCGGAGAAAAGCCTGGTTGATCGTCCGAGGAGCCCACCTGATCAAGATAAGCTCAAAGCACACTCAAAAACGATAAGGATGAAGAAATATCTGAGGGAAAGGCTGCTGCCACCGTATTCAATGCATTGCAACAGCTTTTCTGGCCGCATTTATGTTCCACTCACACAGAGATGAAAAGCAGCTGCCTGACGTGACAGGTACTTGAGCACGTCCACGGATGGGGAGCACGTGGACGGTAGGGATGAGAGTGAGAGTGGCTATATAATAGAGGGAGAGGGTATGAAACGGGGCATGGAATGTGGGCGAAACTGATCAATAAATAAGAGAAGAAGTGATAATCTTTGGCTGAAAACTCCCTTGTCCACTCTAGTTCTTCAACCCATACTCTACAAATTAATTGTCTTTGGGTTTACGTAGAGAAACTAGACCCTACAAATAGTATTTTATACATTTTTTTTAATCAAGTTAGGGGGTTCATTTGAACCCCCTGAAGCTTTAGTAACGCCTCCCCTATTATCAAGGTACATCATAGAGCTTATTCTTCTTTTTATAATATTTTATTTTATTTTGTATTTACATTAATGTAATGATGCATGAACTGTTGAACCCCTCCCCTAAACCTCTAATGTGGCGTTTGGTACGAGGTAATGTTTTAGAATTCTCAGGAATGTTTAAAGATTCTTATGTTTAGTTGCAAATCACGCCAGGGAATCAGATGTCAGGAGAATCTGGATTCCCCTTTTAAACCCCTCTTAATAGGAATGTGGAGTCCCTTTAAAATAGGTAGGTATCTAGATTCCCAAGTTTAAAGGAAATTGTATTTTTTATAAATTGAAAATTTTAACCATTTTTCCTTATCATTTAAGCAATTAAGATAAAATATAAAACAAATTATTAATATCATTTCCCTTATCTTAATCTTTCCCACCAAAATAACATAAACAGAATAGACAATTCTGTTTATATTTTCTTTAACAAAGTTATATTTAGATTTCACCTATGGGAAAAAAAGAAAGTTTGAAGGGGACCCTCCGTTATTGCCAAGTATTCACTTTTGCTATTGTGTGTGTGTTGCTCAACAAATTATTGTGGGGAAAAAAAAAAGTTTGAAGGGGTCCCTCCGTTCATTGTGGGAAAAAAAAAGTTTGAAAGGGACCCTCCGTTATTGCTAGGTATTCAGTTTTGCTGTTGTGTGTGTGTTGCTCAACAAATTATTAATAATTTATATTTTTTTTTCATTATTTATTTAGAGGAATATTTTTTTTAAAGGACTTGGTAGTTCACATTCAAATCTAAGGATAGAATGGGAAAAATAAATAATTCATTTAAGATTTCTGGGAATAAACCAAACATTATCATCTCACATTCTTAAGAATTTTAAGAGATTCCCAATGAAACCAAACATAAGAATAGCTACATTTCTAGGTATCTAGATTGCAAGGAATCACATTCTTAGGAATCTGGATGCTAGGAGTAATGTAGATTCCCCTCTACCAAACTCCACATAAGCATTTTGTGTATGAAGAGCTACCATCCTGCATACAAGGATAGGTGGTGGGTTTTTTTTTTTTTTTTTTAATTGATTATGTGTGTATTGGGTCTTAATCTCATCTTATGTGAATTAAAAAAATTAGTTAAAAATTTTAATTAATCACCAAAAAATATTATCACAAAAACACAAAGATTTAGGCTGTGTTTGTTTTGGCTGAAATGAGTTTTAGGAAATCATTTTACACCCCTCTATGTGTTTGGTAAGCACTGAAAATTGGTTCAAACGGAAATAATTTCCGCATTGACCGTAAAATACACATCTCGGCCCATAAAACCAATGCAGGTTTTATTTTACCTTCAAAGCAATTACACCCCTCACACACTCTGCTCCTCACATGCATTACACTCCCAAGCTCAGTTCACAAGCTCCACAGAGCAAGACAGCACTGGACGCACTACACTCCCACAAATCAATTTTTGCTTCTCACACGCACTACACTCCCACACATACCCAGAGTCCGACGATCCAGTCCTCTAGTCCGACGACCCACAGTGAGTTTCCTCCACCCACTTGTACAAATCAACCTTCGACACTCACCTTTTCCATCCAATCCACCCTCCATTTCGTCCGATCCACCCTCCATTTTAACCTAACAACCTCATCTCACCTCACCTCCAATCCACACACCTCCGACCCACCCTCTACAAAAGCCGATCCACATCCCCTCAAACCCATAAACAACCCAAATGCCCAAGTTGATATCTCGGATCTGATCTATATATATATATATTTATTTATTTATACAATTATTTATTTAAATACATATATATTTATTTATTTACATTTTATAATTATCCATTGTTTATTTAATTATTGATTTAAGAGATTAACTTTTGTTGGTATTACAATTATACATAAATATATGTGCATAAATGTTGATATAAATTTTGTGTTGTGTTGGTTGATATCAATGTGAATGCTGTGTTGATATAAATTTTGTGTTCTATTGGTGAATGTATTTGGCACCTTGTGAATACTGTGGACACACTGCCACAGTGGTTGTGTCTTTTCCCTTGATCTTGAACTGGGCTTGTTATGAAATTTATGGCTGTATATACTAATTGTATTAGAGATCACACGTGTTGTGTTAGTATATAATTGTGCTCTGCTGTTTTCTGTTTATGGCTGTTTATATATACTGTGTAATCAATAGCATGCTTGTTTACGTACCTCTTAGGCCACAGTGTTTGTGATTTTTTAGATGAAGAGAAAAACCAAAGCCGCAATTCTTGCCTCAGTTGCATCTGTCCTCCTTGTGGGGGTTGCATTGTTAAGGAAATTGTGGCGTAGATGACTGCCTAGGGCGCCTTATGTTAATCATGCAGCCGAGAGAGAGCATTACATAAATAGTATTCTGCATGAAAGTGAGAGACATTGTGTGAGTCAAATTAGGATAAAGCCTATAGCTTTTCACCACTTATGCCACATCCTCACTGAGGGGGAGCACGAACGCCCGACTATTCACATGTCTGTTACGGAGCAAGTGCCAATTTTCTATCACATTATTGGTCAATGTGAGGTTCCGTGTAATTGGTAGTCGGTTCCATAAATCGACTGAGACTGTTCATAGATACTTCAAGGTCGTCCTTGGGGGGTCCAAAAATTATATAGAGTTCTAATAAAACTGCCTAGCAAAGATACACCCCTAGAGATAAGGAATAGCAGAAGGTTCTACTCATATTTTAAGGTAAATATTGCGACTTGTGTATTTTTGTAAATTGTGAAGATTTGTGTAATTTTAAACCATTATGTCAGTCGAAAATTAGGATTATGTTGGAGCAATCGATGGTACACATGTTCGTGCATCTGTGCCACCTGAAATACAAGGAAGGTTTCGTGGTCGCAAAGATGGAACCACACAAAATGTGTTAGCTGCCATTAGTTTTGACTTAAAGTTCACTTATGTATTGGCTAGATAGGAAGGTAGTGCACATGATTCATGTGTGTTAAATGATGCATTTGCTAGGCCAGGGGATTTTCAATTCCCGAAGGTATTATAGGATTACTTCACCTTTTTGGTTTATTAGTTTAATAAATATTGTGCATTTTCCTAAGCATAGTAGTGATTTGGTTTTATTTTTGAATATATGTAGGTAATTATTATCTTGGTGATGCTGAGTATGGTAATAAAAATAGAATTTTGTCATCTTATCGGAGTGTGTGATATCACTTGAAAGAGTTTAGTGATCGTCCTTTTGAGAATGAGCAAGAATTATTCAACTTCTGACATTCTTCATTGAGAACTACCATTGAGCGAGGGTTTGGAGTGTTGAAGAAACGTTTTTGAGTGTTGGATGCAGAACCATTTTGGTCTTTTAAAACCCAAGTGAAAGTAGTGTTAGCATGTTGTGTGATTCATAATCACATTATGGGGGTTGAACCAAATGACCATATTATGGAAGCTGCAATGAACCAAGTAAAGTCTAGTGGCCCCCAACAAGAAACACAGTCACGTCGGGACTCCATTGAAGACAGTAGAGTGTGGAATGCTAAGAGAGATCAGATATGCCAATCTATGTGGTTTGATTATACTAGGAGTGGAGAGTAGTACTTTATTTAGATTTCTATGATTGTAATATGTGTTGTATTTTTTTTTTCTGTAAGGACAATGTATTTACTATAGACTTTTGATGGTGAAAGGAAAAAGTATTTTCAGCATTAAAAAGTATTTCCAGCATTACATTGTTATTTCCAGTGTTAGCATGTTTCATTCTGTTGTGCACATCTATAAGCGTGGTTATATGTGTGTTTGATTTGTTGTTCATATTCCAAGCGTAATTACTAAATGCTACTCTCATTTTTAAATGCTACTCTCACTATACAATTTTCATATGTAGTAATGTTGAAGGGAAAAGAGAAGGTGGACGGTACTAAGCAGTTCAGGTGGCTGCCCCCCATGCACATGACTCTAATTAGGCTACTTGTCGAGGAGGCTGCGAAGGGCAACAAGCCTTCTAACACTTTCAAGGCCGGCTCCTTTGCTTTTGTAGCGAAGGAGATATTTGCTTAATTTGGGGTCGAGTGCCACCCCTCTTATGTAGAGAATCGGCTGAGGACTCTGAGGACTATGTGGACCACTATTCAAACTATTAGGAAGAAGTGTGGTTTCGGCTAGGACGATAACTTAAAAATGATAACATGCGATACGAAGACATATCAAGGAGTCATGGTATGGCTTCCAACTATATTTTCTTAATATAAATGATAATATATATTTTTGGCTTTTATAATCTATGAATTGAGAACAAGACAAGGCTGCTCAAGTACCCCCTTTATATGAAATTTATAGTGTCATTCTTTTTAGGATTCCATTGCTTTTACAAATATTCAAATATAACTGTCATGTGCGGATCTATTGACAAATCTGGTCTTAGCATTTGTACATTGTATTTTCTGTTGTACTTATCTTCAAAATCATGGGTTATGTCTCCTGTTCCCTAACAGATTTTTTTGTTTATCATTGACCTAAATCATCTAATGGCATCTATATTGAATTGAATATTGAATTTATGAGTGAAGTGATTATTGCATTGTTATTATACGTTCCTTTCTCCCTTACAGGCGCATCGGAAGCATGCAGAGTATCTGAACAAAAAGATTGAGATGTACGATGAATTAGCTATTGTAGTGGGGAAGGATACAGCCACGGGTAGCTTTTCTAAGTCGCATGTGGATATTGAGAATTAGCCAGATAATGATAACAGTACTGAGTTTGTGGCGGACAATGCGGAGGAAGGTGTGGTGGACAAAGGGAAGAATGCGGTAGAGTCATCCACCACTAGGTCGGGAATTTCCAAGTCCCGCAAAAAAGGGCTTGCGCCTCTCTTTGATGATAGTGTGTTGACGTATCTGTCTGATCAGTTGAAGGAAATTGCTGTGGCTTTGAAAGAAATCAACTGGGGGCTTGTTGATTACACAGCTCTTTACTCTGAGATCATGGCTATGGTGGCGGATGGGTATAGCGAAGACATGCTCGCAACTGCCTTTGACCATCTATGTGAAAATAAGAAGGCAGCACTGGGATTTCTAGCCAAGAATGCTAAGCTAAGAAAGTTGTGGATGGATAGTTTTTTGTGCACACACCTCTGACTTGTTTGTTTCATGTTGACTGTGATGGTAGCTTTAGGGATTAACTTTTGTTGCAGTTCTAACAATTAGCTTTAGGGATTAACTATTGTATTATATATGTAGTCTTTTGTATTATTGGGACGATACAATTGCTCAAATTATGTATTTGTACTGTTTAGATACCACGTGTAGGTATCATTTTTGTATACCATAGAGGTGTAATGCCAATGGTGAAAGATTGATGTGGCTGTTTTGATATAAATATTATGGGTATATTCGGATGATTATTTTTGTTGTTGAAGTGAATGATTATTTTTGTACTATTACAGGTTTGTAATGCAGGAATTTGTAAGGCATTTCATATTTTCCGTAAAATGATCCACAAACCAAATATAGGAATTGATTTTCCATAAAATGAATTCCATTTTCTGTAAAATGTTTGAATGAACCAAACATCGGGATTGATTTTCTGTAAAACGGGAAGCATTTTCCGTAAAATGTTTGAATGAACCAAACGCCGGAATTGATTTTCCGTAAAACGAATTCCGAGATAGCCAAACAGCCTGAATACATTTTCCTTTATGGGAAAACAATTTCCCCTGAAATGATTTTACGCTTGGAAAAACATTTCTGTTGAACCAAACACAGCCTTATATGCAAAACAATTTCTCCTTAAAATGGACAAAGCATGGGACAGACTCCAAATTAACATTCATACTATTGTAAAATCAATTACAATATCTTCTCGAGTTTATACCAAATATGATATCCACACCAAATACAATAATAAATTCTCCATAATTATTAAAACATACTCACCTTAGAAATGAGAATGAGATCTTCACTCATTCGGGATACAATAACTTGTCCCAAGAGAAAACCCCAAATTTTCTCCCCTTGTGTACATCTCAGAAAAAGATGTCCTTATTTGCTTCAAACTTTCAAATTGTGATTAATATATCTTATGGGTGTAATTTGAAAGGAAAAAAAAATTTCCAGTTAATTATTTTTTTTAATGTAAATCATAACATTGAAAGAAACGATATGTCTTCTTTCATTCGTTCAAAGTTCAAACCATGTCACCACCCTTTTTTTCTAGCTACAAAGGTTTTTGAGTTTTTCACTACTGGCCTTCTTCATGTTTTAAACTTCCTCACAGTTAAATTATTGCATGAATAGAGGATGATCGATTTCTAAGGAGGCCACATATTAGGATTTGCAAAGATTTGTGAATTGAAAGTAAGATTAATTAAGATGACTTTTATATATAGAGGATACATGTATTATTACATCATTCATCTAGAGAATCCCACGTGAGATTTGGTTGAATCTGTATAGTTGAAGGCTAATTATGTTCGATACAGAATACAATTCTTTTATTTAAAAATAAATAAAATAAACGTTTGATGTATACACAAAAAATAAAGATGTTACAGAGTGTATGGCTTGAAGAACCCCCACTAAGCCTCAACCAGCGAAATTTGTTCGCGTTTTTAAAAATAAGATAATGAATCCTCAACAAAATAATAATAATAATAATAATAATAATACTTACTCTGGTTGCAAAATTTCTCTAATAAAATCCATTAATTAGCTATCAAATCAAATTTTGCTTCTACATAAATATTTGGAATATGTAATATTTCCATAGACTCTTTTCTTTCATGTTCTGTTATTTTTTTATAAAGAAAATGATGTTAATACTCAAAGGGTTACTCTCTCTCTCTCTCTCTCTCTCATTTTAAAGAAAAACTGTGAGGTTTCTTTTTAAAGTCAAATATTTCGCAAGTAAAGTGAGGTGGTACTCTCTCCTCTTACATGACATACAATTTAACTAATTAAATTTAGAGCTAATTATACTCCCATTTCTTGAGGTTTGAAGGAATAACATTTCACTCCAAACCCGAAGGGTAAAAACATTTTTCTCTCTTCACATTCTTTTCACCAAACTCTATTAATTTGATATTAAAATTGTTCCCTTTCGAAGGTAAAATGGCTAAATAACCTACCCATTGATGAATTGCGACTAAAAAATCAAGACTTATCACTTGTTGATTTTTTTTTTTTTTAATTGTAATTTGTGTATATTTTGAGGGAGGGGGTTGTTAAGATATATGTGTGTGAACAAATTATTATTATTATTATTTTTTTTTTTTTGAGGAAAGTGTGTGAAAAGAACAACGTTTTACTAATTAAGGTTAATAATTAATCAAACCTTAGCATAATGAGATAATAAGCACCTATGTTTGACATTCAAACATGAATAATATCTGTTAGAATATATACTTATGTAGCTTAGTTTTCGATTTAAGTTGACTTGTTTTTCAAAAAAAAAAAAAAGTCAACTTGTTTACATACCAAATAGAATTGAGTTTATAAATAAGCTATTTTTACTAACCATGCTTAAACTTTGAAAAAAAACATATGTGGGGGAGTTCTTTGCTCTAAGGAAACTCATGTGTACTCCTAGGCAATTTTTGCTCTTTGTCCCACATTGGAATGGTTTCCTTCCTCTTTGCACCTTATAAGGCATGAACCAATGAGAAAGAGTACCACTAACTTGGTAAAGAGCAAAAAACTCCCCCACAATAAAAGGATAACAAAGAGCAAAAATTGCCTAGGAGTACACATGAGTTTCCTTAGAGCAAAAAACTCCCCCATAATAAAAGGATCCTTTTATTGTGGGGGCATTTTTTGCTTCAAGGAAACTCATGTGTACTCCTAGGCAATTTTTGCTCTTTGTCCCACATTGGAAGGGTTTCCTTCCTCTTTCTACCTTATAAGGCATGAACCAATAAGAAAGAGTACCACTAGTTTGGTTAACTTGTTTTTCAAAAAAAAAAGAAAAAAGTCAACTTGTTTACATACCAAATAGAATTGAGTTTAGAAATAAGCTATTTTCACTAACCATGCTTAAACTTTGAAAAAAAACATATATATTTTTTTAAAATTTAGAATATTCTGTTACTAATATTAATGGAAGGGGAAAATATTATTTTCTTTTAAATCTCAAGGGAAGGGAGTGTAATTACCTTTTAATTTATTATGAAATTTACTATTCATATGAGATAATAAAATATCAGTTGTTTTACTGTTGAAAGTACCTAATAATTTTTGAATCTAAGAGGAAGTCATTAAATTTTTTTTTTAAAAAAGTTCAAGGGCAAATCCTTTAAAAATAAAATATTAATTATTTAAATTGATATTGTATTGTAGTTATGTGGGATCTAGTCTTTTTTTTTTTTTTTAAATAATGTTTTCATGACATAATTTTAATTGATTTGGATAAATTTTAAGTGGAAATATGATTTCAACAAGAAAAAAAAAAGTTAGATTAGTAAAACAATGCCAATTTATGTAATGAGCAAAACTTAGGTACAACACCTTAGGTGTTGTTCCTTAGATTTCCCAAATAATTATTTCATGTCAATTTATTCACATCAACACAAGCAATGTCAAACTCTGCTTTAACCCTATCAATTTTTTGGTTTGATTAAAAAATAAAAACCATTGTCGTCAGAAACACCTCAACATCCTTTGCTCCTTCTTTGCTCATGACCTCTCCAAGCTCTGCCACATTGTTGTTGACATACTCTCCCTCGCCATAAGCATCTCCAGCATCCCTTTAAAGAACAATATACCAAAATTTTGGACTTAAATTGTAACAATACCCAAAATTTCCAATATCACCAAAATCCAATAAATAAAGAAAGGGACAAAACCCAATAAATAAAGAAAGGGGCAAAGCCCAAAAACATATCAACCAAAAAATTACTAAAGCTCTGTTTAGGTAGCGATTGCATTTTCATTGATTGCGTTTTTTTGGGGCTAGTCCATCGCACTGCTCATGGACCAGCTAAGTAATAAAAACGCATGTACAGTAATTTGCAGCTATAAAAAAATATTTTGTTACAGTATTTTTAGCAATAAATTTTTAGTTTTTAGCAAAATAAACGGTATCCAAACGCACACTAAGTGTGAAACTTTTGTTCTTAGATTGAAGTAGCACTCACAATTTCTCAGCACAATACTAAAACACCACTAAAAATACAATAAAAAAAAAAAGTAAATTGCAAATTACACCCTAAAATTTAGGATTGCTTAGATTTTACATCCTAAATTTCAAAACTTGAATTTTACACCTTAAAATTTGGTTCTGTTAGCAATTCACCTCCACGATTAGTTTTTATTGTTAGCTGACATATTATCATACTGTTATATTTTATTTTTACCAAATCAGTCTTAAAACTACGCAGTTTCAATGAAAATTAAACTGACCTGGCATACACAAAACTAGAAGCCTAAAACCACACGTTTAAGCCTAACTTCTAAAATCCCAAACCAAAACTCAGCAGCTCGCTCCCACCTCGCACGGCAGAGACCCATCGTAAATAGTTCCATAGCGGCGGCCACAGTGAAAACTCTCTCTCTTTTCTCCAGCTCTTTTTCTTTCTCTTTTTGGATTTCACTTTTCTTGTCATTGTTGGATTTCGATTTGTTGGGGATTCATAGCTGTGATTACTAGGAAGGCGTATTTGCAAGGCTCGGTTGCTCCATTTGTACTTTGAAATCTACAGCAAATACTTGATGATTTGAAGGGACATTCGCGGACTCACAACAGTTAAAACCCGAGCATGGAAGTCCATGACTCTCTACCTTCATGTTTGGAGTGCAATCAGATGTGCACCTAAATACTGTAGGAGCAATATCGGCCATTGTTGCAAAGTTATCGCAACCAACTGAAAAAAAAAAAAATTTATTAAGCTTAGAGAATGAAAAAGGAATTCCTGTAGAGTTCATACGTCTTTCACTTCTGGTGCTCCTATTTGTAGACGGACATGTCTTCGAATAGATGATTGGCATTTGGACTCGAACCTTAGGCCTACTGTAGCAAGAGTATGAGTCAGAATCAGAAAGATAGGTACGAATATTGATTTAGCAAACCCAATCACAGCTATGAAAGTCGAAACCCCAACAAATCCAAATCCAACAATGACAAGAAAAAGTGAAACCCAAAAAGAAAAAGAAACAGAGTTGGAGAGAAGAGAAAGAGTTCTCAGAGTGGTTGCGCTGTGGCTGCTGCTTTAGAGTTGGTCACGATGGGTCTCTGCCGTGCGAGGTGGGAGGGAGCTGCCTCCGTGAGTTTTGGTTTGGGATTTTAGAAGTTAGGCTTAAACGGTGTAGTTTTAGGCTTTTAGTTTTGTGTATTAGAGCATCCACAGCAGTGGAGTAATAATTATAGCTATTTGGCATCACAACAAACTACTTTATCTATTTTACCTACACACGTGCTGCAGCAGTGGATCTATTTTAACTTTTAACACAATAAAATAATATAAACACTATAATAAAATAATATAACTATTACAATAAAATAATATATCCCCTACAAAAAATAATATATCCTATACAATAAACAATAATCACAACCATTTTAACTGCCACCGTTACCGCCGCCACCGCTGCCACCGCCGCCGCACCGCCGCTGCCACCAAAAAATTCACTAATTCATTAAAAAAAAAAAAAAATCACTGACCCGACAACACCATTTTTCACTACAAAATAACACCATTAATGATGACACAAACCCAGAAAAATTAAGCCACAACAACGAACACCCAAATGAAAAAATTCACTAATTCCTCAAAAAAAAAAAATTCACTGACCCAACAACACCATTTTTCACCACAAAATAACACCATAAATGATGACACAAACCCAGAAAAATTAAGCCACAACAACGAACACCCAAATGAAAAAATTAACTAATTCATCAAAAAAAAAAAAAAAAAGATGAAAAAATTCACTGACCTGAAGTGGATCGGCTGGGAAAACTTGATCAGGACTCTTAATAGTTAATTCCTTTATTTGATTGAGTCCCCTCACCGCTACCACCATTTCTTGACAACAAATGAAGAGAAAACTTTGCCATGATTACCATGAAAATGAAAGAGAGGGTGATGGCGCATGTTAGCATGACTAATCTGTACCAAGAGCATTTTTGTAAACTAATCGTCAAGCATACCAAGAGGAATATTGTAATGTTGATTTAGTGTAGTTCTGGTTTCAAATAGATGGTTTTGTTTCAGCAACTATACATGCCGTGTGCTTGGTCACAACTGCTATTAGATGATGATTTTTATTTATGAAGTTTCCTCTTTTCAGTTAATACTTTTTTCCATATCAGGATTTTTATTTATTTTTGGATAAGTAATGATTTTTTTTATTATTTAAAATTAGAAAAATTTTGTTTATATTTTTTGGCTGCTACAGTTTTTGCTAAATGATAACATGGTTATGTTTCAAATGTATGCCTTCTAGACTAGTGTCTGCTGGTGTTTGATCTATAATCTAATAAGATTACTGCAGACCTGTGTTTGCAAGTTATAATTCACCTTTGTTGTTAGTGTTTTAAAGTAATCTTGAAAGCCATCTCCTTTAGGTACAACTTGAAAATCTCTTATTTGGTGTTAATTTTGGTGGTACTCTGGAGTCTGGAATTTGTTGAAAACTCTACTTATTTTGCTGGTGATCGCTATAAAGTATGTACTGTGAATTATTTTGGGAATGAGAGATTACCGTTTATTCCTTGTTTTAGTTCTGTGGAACAAATGGCTTTGGCTGCCCCTGTTATGGATGGAGGTGAGATGATGACATCCTTGGGAGCACCATTATAAATGCTATACCCTTAAAATGCTATTGATTTTACCTCTGCACTCTTCCTTTACCTTACAATATTTTTATTTATTTGTTTGTATTTTGTAACAGTGTCTGTAGTACCCCCCCCCCCCCCCCCCCCCCCTCCCCCCCCCCCCCCCCCCCCCCCCCCCCCCCCCCCCCCCCCCCCGCCCACCCCCCCCCCCCCCCCCCCCCCCCCCCCCCCCCCCCCCCCCCCCCCCCCCCCCCCC
>NW_027069506.1:811498-869523 GCF_002906115.3 Quercus suber
AAAAAAAAAAAAATTCACTGACCCAACAACACCATTTTTCACCACAAAATAACACCATAAATGATGACACAAACCCAGAAAAATTAAGCCACAACAACGAACACCCAAATGAAAAAATTAACTAATTCATCAAAAAAAAAAAAAAAAAGATGAAAAAATTCACTGACCTGAAGTGGATCGGCTGGGATGGCGAGGTCTGAGGCGGTTTGAGAGAGATGGGCGGCTGGGACGGCGAGGTCTGAGAGATGGGCGGCTGGGACGGCGAGGTCTGAGGCGATCGGCGGCTGGGACGGCTCGGTCTGGGGCGATCGGCGGCTAGGACGGCGGTGGGTCGAGCTTCGGCTGGGACGGCGTCGGTCAGCTTGAGAGATGGTGAGATGGTGAGAGTGAACTTGGTTGGGCGATGGGTCACGGATTGGGCGATGGGGCACAGATTGGGTCGGCGAGCTTGGTTGGTGGGGCACGGATTGGGTCGGCGATGGGTCACGGATTGGGTCGGCGATGGGGCACGGAGTGGCCGCGATGCGCGAGCTGAGGAAGTGGCCGGAGATCTGAGGGATGAGGGAGTGGCCGGCTTGCTAGAGAGAAAAAAATTGAGGAAGAAGAAGGAAGAGAGAAGCCGGAGAGATAGAAATGGGAAAAGATTATTTAAATGAGAGATGAGAGAGGAATGTAATAAAAAAATAATTTTTTTTTTTACCTGTGTGCTACAGTACACATCTAAATATAGATGTGTACTGTAGCTGTGGAGCTAAATCTTTTAGATTTAGCTCCACTGCTGCATGATGTTTTTTGTGATTTTAAGCTAAAAATATAGCATTATACCTATTTAGCACCACTGCTGTGAGTGCTCTTAGGTCAGCTTTTATTTCTCATCAAAATTGCTTAGTTTTGAGGCTGTTTCGCCCAAAAAAAAAACATATTAGTACGATGATGTGTCAGTTAACAGCAGAAACTAATCGTAAGAGGTGAACTGGTAACAAAACCAAATTTCAGGTTGTAAAATCCAAATTTTGAAACTTTTGGATGTAAAATCCAAACAACTCTAAACTTTAGAGGTCTAATTTGAAATTTACAAAAAAAAAAAAAAAAAAAAAAAAAAAAAAAAACAACCTCAAAAGCACATCAATCTCAAAACTCAAAAACGATGTGGGAGAGAGGAGAGGGGTCCATGCCATGGAACTAGTGTTGGGACCCAAATGGGACCTAAGGGGTGTGGGGTCAATGATGCATCCACACTATTGGAGAATGAAAGCTAAGGTTGCGAGAGTGAGAGGGAGGAGACTTGTTGGAAACCTCCTTTCCAACTCTAGCACCAACAACATAAAAAAACTTTTGGGGAAGGTATAATAGAGAAAAAAAAAAAAAAACCTATAGTATTATCATTAGGAGTTAGGACACATTAAACCGTATACTTTTAAGTGGGACACTCTAAACCCTAGGTTTTCATAAATATGCTCAAAAAAACCTCAAACAAATCCCACACTCACATATGAAATTTACATATATGAAAGTAAGACCTCTCATTTAAAGCCCCCCCCCCCCCCCCCCCCTCTCTTTCCTACTCCCTTTAAACTCCTACATGTATTTATCCTGTACTTTTTTATATTAATTGCAGATGAAGATGATGAGTAGCTTTGCACTGCATGTTTTGTCACGTCTTCAGACAACACTTCATGTTCTCAGAAAATTTGGTCTTCGAGTTGTAGATGAATGTTTGATTTTCAATTATGTTATAATGTTTGTAAGGCTGTTGGATGTTTTCCAACTCTATTTACTTTTTGCTACACAAAATATTTGGGCTGCTTTTATAATGCAAACAGGCTAATGCAATGTCTCCATCAATAAATGGCATTAATTGAGCTGTGCTCTTTCAAGCGTGACTATTTTGAAAATCAAGTCTTATGAGTTGAGGGAGGTCATGCTTTGGATAATTCTTGAATTTTAGAAATAATCAGCAAATTTTGATTTTAAGGCTCAGCAGGCATAGGACAAAGATGGACCAAGGTGAGAGTAAATTACGTTTTTTGGAATTACAAAATTATGTTCAAATAAAACATCAATTCGTGCAATGTACTTCTGAAAGAGATAACTCAGATGCATTTATGTTTGGACTTTGGAGTGACATATTGATACTTCACGAAAGAAATATACTTGTAAAAACTAAAAACTGCTCACAAGGAAGGGACTTACATTTCTCTGCATGTTCAACTAATGCTAGTGCCTAGTAGTCAATCTTTTGTTCATAAAACACTGCACTGGGACAAAGTGAATCTACATAATGAAAAGTTTTTCCAATAGGCTGCATTTTTATACTGTCGCTGGATTTCAATCTCTTAAACAAGATTACATTACTTATGTATACGGATCTATATTGGTCTTCCCAAAGTCCACCATCCTATTGTTAAATACATGTATAAGTTGATCGCATGCTTGCCGGGAAGATGGCCTTTCTTGTGGGGTGGTTTTTGTGCACTGAAGTGCTATTTCCAGCACTTGGAAGGCTGCACATTCTTCACCTGGTAAGATTGGTTGCAATGCCGAGTCAATCAACTCCTCCCGGGCAGAATCTTGCATCTCAGTGTGTGTCTCAACCCATCTCACCATGTCCAAATCCACACCAAAAGGTGCATCAGTTGGCATTTTTCCAGTAACAAGCTCCATTAGCACAATACCCATGCTGTATACATCACTCTTTTCAGTTGCCTTCAATGTATATGCATACTCTGAAATCAAAGGCAAATGTTTGTTAGGATCATTACAAGTAATATTGTTAAAATATAAAATTTTATAGCATGAGCTTTCTTATATATACCTGGTGCTATGTAACCATAAGACCCCGCAAACCATGTATTCGATTCTGTGTTGGAATCATAATCCTCGACGAGTGCTTTGGCTAGGCCAAAATCTCCCAAATGAGCTTCCATATTGGAATCTAGCAACA
This sequence comes from Quercus suber, assembly GCF_002906115.3. Classification (NCBI taxonomy): domain Eukaryota; kingdom Viridiplantae; phylum Streptophyta; class Magnoliopsida; order Fagales; family Fagaceae; genus Quercus; species Quercus suber. Next base: position 814,443 of record NW_027069506.1, read on the forward strand.
GATTGCTCGACTTAATGTCCCTGTGGACAATCGTTGGTACACAGTCATGGTGGAGGTACTCCACTCCTTGGGCTAATCCCACTGCAATCCTTAACCTTGCCTCCCAATCAAGGCTCTTTTTCTTCTTGCTACTAACAGGTTGTCCATGCAGCCAATCCCATACACTTCCATTTTCCATGTAGTCATATATCAACAGATTCAAACCTGCTCCTTTGTTGCTACAATAACCCATCAACTTCACTAGATGCCTGTGCCTTATCCTCCCAAGCGTTTTAACCTCTCTTGTGAAGCTCTTATTTAGTAGAAGATCATCTTTCCACAATATCTTCTTGACTGCCACTATTTCCCCTGAGGGAAATTCAGCTTTGTAAATCTTTCCAGAACCTCCTGAGCCAATCATGAACTCTTCACTGAGATGGTTTGTGGCTTCCATAATGTCTTCCCATTTAAAATCTCTCTTTATAGCACCATTTTGGAAGATAAGTCTTCTCTGTGCTTGGGAAGAGCTGGATGAGTATGCACAGTTCACCTCACTGGCTTTTTTGAATTCTCTTCTGTGTTTCAAAAAGAGTTTTACCCCAAGTAGCAGTAAACCAATTGCTATTAGAGTAGATATTCCAGAAATGAGCACCACTGCCACTTCACTCAAGCCTGTCTGGTGTTTGTTGGATAGAGCATTGCAGTGACCAAGAGGGCTGCCACAAAGACGTAGATTTCCTTCAAATACCTCGGCTGGCCAGTTTGAGAATTGCTTGTCCAATTTGCCTTGAAGATTGTTATAAGAGAGATTGAGCTTTCCCAAGCTGATCATCTCCCCAACTCTGGGAGGGACTTCTCCAACAAGCTGATTGTGAGAAAGATCAAGTGCTTCGAGTTTGGTCAGTGTTGCAATTGAAGGTGGGATTTCACCAGTGAGATTGTTGTAACTGAGGTCAAGAATGATTTGAAGATTTTGGAGCTGAGCAAGCTCAATAGGAATTTCACTGTCAAAGCTGTTCTGTGAGAGCCGAAGCTCATACAGCTGGCCTAGCTCACCGATTGTGGAAGGGATTGGACCAGAAAACTGGTTTTTGTTGAGGTTGAGGACATTTAGAGATGACAAGTTACCAATTTCAGAAGGGAGAGTTCCATTGAGTAAATTATCATTCAGAGAAAGCACTAGAAGTTTGGAACAACTGAATAGTTCAGGTGGAAGGGGCCCAACAAATAAATTGGAATAAAGCTTAAGCTCTCCCAACTGTGGCAAACTTCCAAGCCATGAAGGTATTGGTCCAGAAAGAATGTTATTGTTCAGATCAATATGGGCCAATTTTTTACACAATGAAAGCTCAGCTGGCATTGTTCCAGTGAGTGAATTGACAGAAAGGTCTAATAATGATAGTTCATGGATTCTACCCAAAGTCCAAGGGATTTTCCCAGTAAATTGGTTGCTCCCTAATCTTAGCCTCTCAAGAAAAGGTGAATTCCCAAGCTGGGGAGGAATCTCATGGTCAAATGAATTATTTGTGACATCAAAAGAAAGAAAAGAACTTGAGCTACACAATGCTGCAATGCTACCATTCAATCTGTTTTGGGAAAGATTTATTCTGGTCAGGTTTGCTACATGAATCAATGCATCAGGAAGATTACCTTCAAGAGAATTGTTGTAAAGCATGAGCTGCTCCAGAGCTTGCAAGAATCCGAAAGTGAGAGGAATGCCACCAGAGAGATTGTTGTCTGCCAAGTCCAAAATAGTTAGTTGGTGACAGTTGCCCAATGTGGCGGGAATTTCACCCACAAGTTTATTCTGCCTTAGATGAAGAAAATTCAGCTGCTTTAGCCTTCCAATAGTGATTGGAATTTCCCCACTGAAATGGTTTCCAAAAAAATCAATCATCTGCAAGCTTGAACAGTTGCCAATCTCCCAAGGTATCTCCCCAGATAACTGATTATCATAAAGGTACAGAATTTCAAGCTGCCCAAGCATACCAATCTCCTTAGGAAGACTTCCCTGCAAGTTGTTATGATAAAGTGCAAGTGTCTGCAAATTACTGAGGTTTCCAATGAATGGAGAAATTGAACCCACCAAGCTGTTGTTGTTGAGCAAGAGATCAGTCAGCTCAAGAAGCCCATACAGTTCAATAGGTATTGACCCATTGAGAGAATTGTTGGACAAGTCAAGCTGTTTTAGTGAATGACACTGGCTCAGCTCTACAGGGATTTCACCAAAAATTTGAGTCTCAGATAACATTAAAAGCTCCAAACTTGTTGTGTTGGAACATATGTTACTTGGGATGACACTAGAAAGGTTGTTATTTGACAAAGCCAAGTACGCAAGCTGACCCATGTTGCCCAGTTCTTCTGGAATGCCCCCACTGAGTTTGTTCATTGATAAATCAAGAGTTTGAAGATTACCCAGTTGAGATATTGACTTTGGGATTGGACCCTCAAGTTGGTTCCCCATGAAATTGAGGTAAGTGAGTTGACTCAGTTCACCGAGTTCACTCGGTATCTCACCCGAGAGAGAATTGTTGGCCAAGTTAAGAGTTTGGAGATTCTGGAGACGACCCAATTCCTTTGGGATTGATCCATTGAGAGTGTTGAGAGCAATGGTGAATACTGTGAGGCTGGAACAGTTTTCCAACTCGGATGGAATCGGACCAACGAGTTGGTTTTGTTGGAGTACCAAACTCTCAACTCGGCCGAGTTGACCGAGTTCTGGAGGTATTGGACCGCTGAGACTGCATGAGGCCAAGCCAAGAGTGACTAAATTGACAAGATTGCCAAATGAGGAGGGGATTGGGCCAGTGAGTCCATTGTCACCGATTCGAATGACTTGGAGACTCGTGAGTGAGCCGAGCTGGGTTGGGATTGAACCAGTGAGTTGGTTGGAATAAAGAAACAAAGATTCCAAGTACGAAAGGTTAGAGAGGTTAGGTGGAATGGGACCCGTGAGGCTGTTAGAAGAGAGATCAAGGTGGAGCAGGTTTTGCAAACGACCAAGTGAAGGTGGTATAGACCCAGTGAGTGACGAGTCAGATAGGTTTAGACTCACCACTTGTACCGAGCCATCCACCGATTCCAACCCACAAGTAATACCTCTCCAAGAACAGAAATTTGGGTTGCTTTCAGACCAATCATGCAAAACACTTTCTGGGTCTTCCACAAATGATGTCTTTACCTCCAAAAGTACTGCTAAAGTTGAGTTTCTATCAAGGTTGCCCTTGCACAAGACAAACCCAGTTGAAAAACACATGCAAAGAACAAATAGAACTGACAAATATTCCACTAACTTTGCCATTTCTTTGTAAAGCTCAAATCTTTAACCTTCTATACATGCAAAAAAGTTCAGAAGAGAGTAGAGAGCTTTGTATGTATGTGTGAGAGGGAAAACAATCAAATAGTAGTATGGTTTGGGCTATAATATGCAATAAATGGGAGAGTTTTAGTTTGGCGTTTGAGGCATTAAAGACAAGTCAATGCTTGTGGCAAGTGTAAATGGTGAAGGTGGCGGTGGTGACAGGATTGGCTTGAGCAAAGAAGAGCTAGGGCATGTGAAGGAGTGCATGGCTGTTTAATGTCAAAGTTTCTTGAACTGTGTAAGAAAATTGATGGTTGCATGCGTTGGAAAGATGGTATTTTGCAGAATTGCAGAGTGGCCTTAATATGGGTGACAAATTAAGAGATAAGAGAGACTAGCTGTAAATGAGAACACAAGGGCTGTCTCAGTCGAGTCCATGCAGCAATTGACATTAATGAGCGCCCAACTTCAACTGTGTGCTATTAGAGAGAAAGTTAAAGACTGTGAAGGTCAAAATGGGTCAGAGGAAAATCATGATAATATATGAAGAAGAATACTCAACAAACGCGATAAGAATAAGATACAACAGAGGTCAGAGTACACAAGAAATATTGAGAAAGGTATAGAAAACATAAAATTTAAAGAGACTATAGAGGACTAAGAGAGAGACTCAGATAAATTACAATGGTATACACAATATTATTTCATTATATTTAAGACTATATATTATAATTAGTGCAGAATTATTTTTACATGAAATCATTATAGATGTTTACTTTACACTAATTAAAACCAGTAATTATGAAAAAAAATTGTGAATTTTTTGTATATATAATATTAATTTTAATTTATTGCTCATTAAATATGAAGTAATGCAGATATGGGCTTACAGGGTGGGAGATACAGTGGTTGGGTGACCGACAAGGGTATAACACTCGTGGGTTTGCTTGTTTTAGTGTGTTAGCTAAAAATGACTAACCTTCATAGGAAAGTGAGCAGTTGAATTTCCATCTGATCCTTGAACTTTTTGTTTAGAAATATTATACTTTGAAGCTTTACAAAGTCAATGCAGTCCCCCACAAACCCTTGTCATTTCCCACGTATACACAATAACTTCCCAAACTCCAACTTACTCTTTTAAATAATCTCTGTTTAAGTCTAATTAATACTATATACATATATACCATCTTTGTAAAGAAAAGAATTCAAACATTATTGTAGTTTTTGGGAGTAGTATTGGGTTAAGCTACCAAACATTAGTGTCCTTATGTGCCCTTTGCATTGTTTGATTGGTTGCATGTAACCCTATTGCCTACTCCAAATACTATTTTTTACTTTCTGCTTTGCCCACTCAATTGTGAATTTTGTGCTATTAATCAACTTATAATGTTTTTTATGCTCTTTGTTTTGTCAAGTGCAAACAAATCCAACCTACTTCAACAGATTATTTGGAAAAGTCATCGAGCATTTCTTATATTGTTTGTGTAATCTCAATCCATTGGTGTCCTTAATTATGTGGCCTTTTATTGGGCAGGCTTTATGTGTGTAACATCAATTCATTTCGTTGTATTTGCCATGAAATAGATCGTACCTGATCGATCTGCTATGTTGAATAATATTTCATATTTGAGTAGTGTTAGTAAAAAAGAGAGATTAGCACAAAGATTTATGTTGTTTGTCAATATGGTTACATCCATATAAGTAAGAAAAAATGAGGGTTTACACCGAATTTATAATATTGCCCCCAAGAAACCCTAATATGGTACACTGAATTTCTTAATATAATCTTACTATATATAGCAAACTTAAATCAAGGTACATTGGCCTCATGTATATACTTAATTTTTTCTGTCCATGAAGCCTCTACTTCATTATACTATTTTTTTTTTTTTTTTTTATGAAAATCTAATTCATTGTGATTATTATTTTTTGACTTGATCGTTAGAAATATGAATCATTATTTCTAACACTCAAATCATGAAAAATCTTTGGAAGTTTGGAAATTGGGAAAGTCTTTTGACATTATACCCGAAATTTGTGATCACATGCCCTATAGTTTCACAAGGATAATAATGATAAAGTACTTTCTCCAGAAACTTGAGAAATTAGCATGGTTGCATTGTGTTGTAAAGTGAAATAGGTTGGTGTCATCTATATTCTTCTCTGCTAGTTGGCCCTCTCTATTCTCTACTGTCATATTTTGACTTTTCCTACCTGGTGGAAAGTGAAAAAATAAAATTGCAAAATGTTAAAGGGTGTTCAAAGGTATTGGTTTAAGAATTATTTTTAAAAATATTTTATGAGAAAATGATAAAACAATTAATTTTATTGATAGCTTTTTATATTTTTTATAAAAATGATGTCAAAACTTTCTTAATGTAGTTTATTGATAATTGCCCTAAGAGTACCCGTTAACATGACTCTTATATATACATTAAAAAAAAAAAAAAAAACATTTGACATCATTTTCCTGGAAATTAAGACATTTTCTTGTAAAAATGGAGGGGACACAAATTGATTTTGTGAAACAAACAAGATCCCACCCAGGGGTAAATGTTGAATCATTGATGAAACTTTCATAATTGACTTCCAGCAATAATTTCTGAAGGTGGAAAACAACCATAGTTTGGAAAATTCCTAGTGCTAATATAATTGATTACAACTCGTAAGGACTAACGACAACAACATTCTTAATGTATATAGAGACTACAAAGGGAATTTGTCATTTTTTTAGATTTAATAATTTGACATTCTACTTTGGCATCAACATTCTCATTGATATTCGAAGGTGACTTTATACCAATTTGTCTATATTTGCTGTTCTTGATCTGGATAGGTTTGCAATTTAGAAATTGAGGATGTTGGGTCATAAACTTAGTTATCACTATTATTATTTTTGGATTTACTTGTTAAACAACTCTTTGCTCTTTTTCCAACGCTAAAAAGGTCCTCAAAGCCGTTTTACATTATGCTTTCTTCTGAACATGACTTAATTTAAAGTAAATGAATTTAGTTTATTAGATGCCAAGCGACAGATTAATTGCCAACCATGATTTGTCTCACTCATAGTATGTTTCTCTATTCTTCTTCTTCTTCTTCTTTTTATTTATTAATTATTATGGGAGTATGTTTCTCTTTTCTATATCATTTGTTTCCACCAAAAATACTCCCACCCATAATTGATCTGACGACTAAGCCTCATTTATAGCTATGGACAGGTATTGACGCTTTTTATTTGATATTACTATATCACACATATCAGTTTCCAATATTACCTATAGTGGTCTTCTAGTGCATGTGAAACCAAGCCTCCATTCGTAGTTTATATATTTATTTTTTTTAACTTCTTAAAAATGAATGTTGTTATGGGTTCTAATTAACTCAATTGATATCAAATAAGGAATTTAGAATTTAAACTCCTTTTACATCAAAAATTAATTAGTGTAAATGTTATTATCATTGGCCATATTGTTTCCATTTGTATGGCACGGATAGGGGATCAAATTCTCACACCACCATTGAATAGAAGAGGGAAAAAAGTGAAGCTTATTTTTCACTGCACAATCATTTGATTCTGATATGTAATTAACAAAATTTATGTAGAGACTGGGTTTGAGCACTTCTACTATTGAGAGAGTGGACTCAAGCCTAGTTAGCTCAGTACAATGAATTTATAGAAAGCGAATTCAAGAACTAAGCCCTAGCAAACGGACAATGCCCAATGTAGAATTCACCTCCGTTGAAGGCTGGCGCACCAAGGTTACCCTCCAAGGTCGCTCCTTGACACCGATCCGAGGAGCTTGACAGTGGTCTCTTTTCTTCTCCCTCCAAATCGTCCTCCACATTGATATGTTTCTTCCCCTTATATAGCCATTTTCTCACAATCTCTCTCTTCTACTTGTTGATCATCCATGCCCCTCCCTTCTGACCGTCCGTCCCATCAGCCGCTTTACTAGTACTCATGTGAGTTGCAACAACCAAGGCTACCCTGTCCAAAAGTCACATCTCCATTAGTGCGGCCAGAGGGTTAGGTGAGCGCATTTAGTGTGGAGATGACAACTTATCCTGGACTTGCTCCCCCACTTAGTGTTGGTCTCGGTCCGTCGAGGGCAGGGTCATCCTTGGCGAGGTTCCTAGCAACTCAGACCTTCATACTTCGTCCTCGGACGCTCCTTCCTTCTCGGCATGGGCTCTGGGTCAGATGTAAAGTGGGCCAAGGTTGCCAAGTTCTCAGGCCCCACAATTTGCTTTTGAAATCATATAATACCTTTTAAAATAATCAATAAATTTCCATTATAATACTTTTTTTCCCCTGATTACGGTCCCCTTGAAGATGGGTCTAGATTCCATAGTCGAAGTCTATGATTATAGTTTCACATTGTGCTTGGTTTCAGTGTACCAGGAAAATGACAAGCATGTTACATGTACATAGCAAAGCTATTTACAAGCCTGTCAACTATAGGTTAAAGGTTTTGCCCGTGACACCGTATGATAATATCACAACAAAATTCTTGCATGAAATCATAGATTGCTAATATGATTATCCAGAGAATATTATCTGTTCAATAAATTATTAGTGATCAATAATACCAACCTAACAACCAAGATTCTTGTGAAGAATATATTACCTTAACATAATATGAATATGCATGTAATAATCATACGAGACGTGGCAAAAGAAGGAATTATTGGTTAGACTTTTATAATATGGCGAACTAAAACTGTGGATGCTTTGTCCAAGAGAATGTGACAAAGATGATGATACTTAAAAGACTTGGACCATCACCCAATTCAAAAATTCCTTCTCAATTACACCAAGATTTATTTAAAACTGATTGATTACAGAGAGGGAAAGTAATAAAATATAAGAGTTAAAAGCAAAAGGAATCAAGGAAGTCTCAATTCATTACTTGTGACAAAATGCTAGGCTCTTGAAAGCTTGTGTGGTAAAAGAAGTTAATCTAATAGCTCACTGTAAAGTCTTAGTAGATAGAGGAGCTTTGTATCCTAATGAAGAAATTAAGAGTAAGAACATATCTAGATCAACAATATTTTTAAGCAATCCCTTGCAATTGGTGCATTTAATTTTTTTTTTTTAAATTTTTTATAGCAAATACATGTAATGATTTTGTAGGTGTTGAAATTCAATCACAAATTGACATTTAAGTATGTTGTAAAATTAGAAGTAATTTTGGGTGTGTATGAAATTAAGCTAGCTTATAAAGACATTAGATATAAAAGGTTTACTATTTTCAACTCATGTACGGTCTCCATCAGCTGATCTGGTCTTGTCATGGTCCAGAAACCTAAGGTTGCTAGTTGACAAAAATTTCAGGACATTAGTCAAACCAAATTGTCGAATAATGTATATATTTTTATAGTAGAAGGAAATTTAACTAAGGTACACCACACATTTCAACTTCAATAGGTTATGATTGCATGCAAACAAAACTTTTAAAGTATAAAAAAATTCTGTCTTCCTCAAAACAAAAAAAAAAAAATCTGTAGGCGTTAGGGACAAGAAATTGTCAGAGTTATCATTTCTATCTAATATTAAGATACTTCGATATGCAATGATCTTTTACAACAAGGCTTGTGATCAATTAGAGGTTTCATGTAAAACAACTAGCTCATTGGGTTCATAATGAAATTATTTCAATCAGATTTGATTCCAAGTTAAGATAATAAGAAAGTATCATATTCAATGTTAGATGACTGAAAGAATAGCCAGATGTTCAAAACGTTCAGAGCACCCACTTTAGCAACAACCACCGGGAAAAAAAAAAGCGTCATTTTAGCCATTGAGCTTATCTTAGAAAACTCTGCTATAGCTAGTACAATTTGTTCTTTTCCTCTTTCATTAGGGTGAGTACTATAGCTATATAGTTTGTTCCTATGATACAATCATACAACATAAATCCCAACACTATAATAAGGACAATTATTTTTATCACTTTTAAAACATGTTAAAGTTACGTTAAAGCGATAGATTAATTAGAGCACTGTTACTTTTAAAATTTTAAATGGATCACTATTACTAGTTCTTTTACTTTCACCGATCGTAATAGGTTCTCATCAATAATTGTAAACAAATTTGTGTCCATATTTATAGCTGTAGCCTTCGGGATGATAGTATGGGTTATTGTCAACTATGTTTGAAAGCAGGGGTATAACATATCAAAATGTCAAAAGTTGGGAGCATTGCAATATCAAACTTTTAGAATGGTTTTATTTTAGGCTAGTAGTATCTTTCATGTGATTGCACAACCAAAACAATATCTAATGTTGATGTACATCCCACGTGTACTTTGCTCATTGCCTCATAAAATTTAAAACCGTGTTCTCAAGTCTGATACTCTGATCAACTAGTTAGAAACAACTGGTACCCAGCTTTATATAATGGGCATATATAGAAAGTTGTTTACCTCATCAGTTGTTTACAAGGTCCAAGCAGAAGCAATATGTGGCTAGCAGCCTCGAGTCCAGTTTCTGTTATTCACACATATGACTTGAGAGGGTTCAGATATTGGACTAGTTCAAATTACACTTTTGTTCTTGTAGAAAATTAAACACAAATTTTTTTTCCAAGATCAGTAATAGGGACCAGAGTTGGTAGATGTATACGTATTTGTGCAAATTAGTTCAAGGCTAGATGATGAATAGCCACACCAACCACTGTTTTTGTCTGCAAATGTTGCATCCTGACTGGTTTGACAATTCAGTAGGGTTGTTGTAACTTGAATAGGTTACTTAAGGTAGATTGATAAATTAAACCTAAGAACACGTTTGGAATAGCTATCCTAATCAAACTTATATATATATATATATCATATTTTTTTCAAGAAAGTAAATGTATCATATATTAGAATTTAATATTTACAGAGGATCTAGTCAGGTTTGTTTGTTTTAAACAATTATGAAATAGTAATTTTAAACAAAGGACAACGATACATATTAATTGTAAATTATTTAATTTATAGATAATAAGTGAAAACTACAATGAGTATAATTATAATTATTTAAGCGTATTCTAGAAAATTTGATTGGAACATAACTCGGTTGTATGAATCAAGCTAAACCAAATTGTGAATTGCATATTAATATTTATATTCATATGTTATCACTAAATAGATGCATAAAGAATGCTTCTATTCATGTGTCAGTGGAAGCTTTGACAATACTTTGTTGGGTTAAAATACTGTCTATGTGTAATTATATTAAATAAATAAAATAAAATAATAAAAAATCATCTAAGTACACAAAAAATAACTATGCAAAATTTTATAAAATATTAAAAAAAAGATCATAAGCATGTGACAGAAACATGGATTATCCCAAAATTGCTATGGTAACAAAATATCAAAGACTTTTTGGGCCCTTGGAAAGGTTCAATATGAGAGGAGCGGTTGTGTAACCCTACTGGCTTTTCTTATTAGGAAAGTAATGGGATGGCCCATTTATAGTAATTCCGACTCCGAGGTTGGATCACTTCAAATTAGGCTGGCCTAGCTTATAAACATGAAGGAATTACATTGGGCTTAATTCATGTTTAAAGGCCTACCTAAATTTCAACCAATGATGGACATAAATTAACAGGCCCATCTTGAATCTTTTGGGACAATTTCACGGTGCTTACATAACCATAAATCTGATCAATATTCATATCTGATCTGATATATTAAGGAAAAGAAAATTGGACACATGTTTGCAGATGCAAAAACACCTTATCATTTTTATTTTGATAGTAGTCATTTTTACTGTCAATTCGCCATGATATGTTCAGATTTTAGCTTATTTTGTTTATGTGCATTTTTTTATTATTAATTTTTTTTTTTTCAAATATAAGTACACTTTAATATACTTTAAAACAAAATAAACTGATGCCAAATAACCCCAATTTTTTCAAGTACATCATGACAAAGAAATTGATTTATTGTCTATCTTGCTCGATCAGCTGTCTTTTACGATTAATTTCCCAATTGATGATCATAAAAATCCCCCCCAAAAAAAAAAAAAATGTTTTTTCTCCACATTCCTCTCTTCTTCAATGACATTTATTTAAGTGAAGGAGAAGTTTCTTGTCCACATATTAAAAAAGGGGCTCTTCTTGCAAACTAAGGTGCTGCTAACAATCCATCTGTCAAAGCAAATTCCATCAATGTCTGTTGTTAACTTGGCACCATGTCATATTTATTTGTTTAACTTTTTTTTTTATTACTTTCTTTTCTCAAAGAATATGGAGAGCCTTAGATTCTCTGATTTTGTAAGCATTAAAAAGATATTTATTAGCAATCGATATCCATTAAGTTATATTGAACTTGATAATAGTTATAAATAGTATGCAATTTGACCAAAATTATTATTAGCATCCTCATTAAACAATTTTGGTGCACAAGATACATTAGACGTGTTTTCATTATACTATATTCATTGTATGATGTCCGTTGCTCCCTTGTTTGGTATTATGAAAGACAATAAAATATAATGAAAGTCAATTTCATGCCAATGAATTCGTACATTCACAAACAACGACTGAAATTATTGTCAACACAACATGCTGGCATGTCATCTTTGTTTGAGAGGGGTGCTTCTCACGTAGTTGTACAAAATGATCAATATATATTCCCAAAATCTTTGCATTACACATTACTATGCAAACAATATATATACATTGTCAAAGACTATAAGCCCATCATTGTAAACAAAGGGTTAGCCTAGTCTTCTTCTTCTTCTTCTTCCTTGGAGCCTTAATTAGTGAATTGAACAAAATCATCATGCAGTCCTCAACTTCATTCCTCTTTGTCTTCCTTGTTCTTTACCTGTTATCAGCATTTGCCCACCCTGGAGAAGGTGAAGATTACTTGAAGGTTCACAAGTTGCCAGCAACCTCGCCTTATGAAGATGTCCTTTCCTTTGCTTATTATTATCAGAAATGTCCAGAAGCTGAAGCCATTATTAACCAGAAAGTAGCAGAATGGATTAACAAAGATTACACCCTTGCTGCCAGTCTTATTAGGTTGCACTTTCATGACTGCTCTGTTAGGGTGAGAATACTACACAATTGCGCACTTTTATTTCATTTACACGTTATTTTTTAGAACAAGATCATCTCAATTTCACTTGGATCAAAAATCACAATTGCAGTTTCAAAACGAAGTTTTTTGTGTATAGTAAAATTTTCAAATAGTTACTTTTGGCTCAGTAAAAGTTAATTTTTTTTGGATTTGTGCAATGTATCCTTTGGATAGCAATTCCAAATCACGCTTTTGGCCTATTTCTTTTCTAAAAAAGCACAGTTTTCAAAAACTGAACTAAATTCACTATAATCAAATCATATACAAAGTGTTACGTAATTTAAAATTTTAGTCTATTTGTCTACCTTAATAAGTAAGTTTACGTTGAATTATGATTAAGTTGTCATTTATATTTGTGACTTATTTTCTTGTTATGTAAAATATAGGGATGTGATGGTTCCATTCTTTTGAACCATGAGGGGAGTGAAAGGAAGGCTGATGTCAGCAAGACATTGAGAGGGTTCGAAGTGATTGATGATATCAAAGCAGAGATTGAGAAGAAGTGCCCTAAAATAGTCTCTTGCACAGATATTCTAACAGCAGCTGCTAGGGATGCCACTGTTTCGGTTGGAGGTCCCTATTGGATGGTCCCATATGGAAGGAAAGATGGGCTAGTTTCTTTTGCCAAAGAAGCCCAATTAGTGCCAATGGGTCACGAAGACATTACTTCTCTGGTTGAGTTTTACCAATCCAAGGGTTTGAGTGTGCTGGATTTGGCCATTCTTTCAGGTGAACCAACTAGACCATGGAATCATTCTAGAGAAGACACAGCCAATTACACACCCAATTTTATAATTTGTTGACTTGTGCGGCTCTGAGTGGTATACATTTTTTGCTTAGTTTGACCTACCACTTTATGTTGATCACTTGCAATCGTACAAATCAACAAATTGTGAAATTGAGGTCACATTTAGCATTTCCTGCTAGTACATTAGATTTGGTCCAACTAAGCCTTCTAGGAGTTAATTTTATTGCATATGTCAAGCTATCTTCCCAACACCCCCACATCTCTTTTATTTTGTTTTATTATTTTTATTTAAAGAAAAATCATCTTTTTTATACAAAAATTTTCAATTCTATAAATATTATATCTTAGATTTTCCAATTAAATTTAACAACATGGTGGCATCAACAAATGAACCACATAGTTGAATTTAATTATCTTTAGGAAAAATAACACAATTTATTCTTTATTGATCAATGCAACCACATGATTGAATTTAATCAAAGAACATACACCTTAAACAACTATATCAAGTTTATCCTTCAATGCCAAAGGCCTTTTAGTTGAATTGGCATCTTCTTATGCAAAAAGTGCTTGGGAGTTTAGGGGGAAAAGGGTTTGAACTGTAAAATTAGCAGCATGTTGTAATGATCTCTCCAAAAAAAAAAAAAAAGGTTTATCCTTCAATCATCCACTCCCATCAAATTTATTGCGGCTCTATATCCCTTTACTGTTATACTCACTAATTTATTAGTAAAGTAATATTCTTTAAAACTTTTTCATTTGCAATACCAAAAAAAAAAAAAAAAGTCAAGTGTTCTCTTTGGCCAATTGTAAATACTTAAAATATCACTGTGATGGCCTTTAATTTGTAACACTAACGCAATATTCTTCAGGGGCACACACCATTGGAAGGGCCTCATGTGGTTCCATACAAGACAGGCTCTTTAACTACAGTGGCACTGGCAAACCAGATCCATCCCTCGATGCACAATATTTGAACTACTTGAAGAGAAAATGCAGATGGTCCTCGGACTATGTTGACCTTGATGCTACAACCCCAAAGACTTTTGATGCTGAATATTATTCTAATCTTCCAAAGAAGATGGGACTCTTATCCACAGATGAAAAGTTGTACTCTGATCCAAGGACTGCACCTCTTGTTAGTGCATTGGCTTACCAACCATCTCTCTTTTTCTACCAGTTTGGGGTGTCCATGGCAAAGCTTGGGAATGTGCAATGCCTCCTTGGGAATGAAGGCGAAATCCATACCAATTGCAATTTTGTCAACTCCAAATACTAATGTGTTTCTACTATATATGATGATTTTCTTGTGTTTCATGACTTAATCCTTTTACATTGTATTGCTGCTGATGCTATATGAGATATTGTCATTTAAAGATATACAACTTCAAAGTTATCATTTACAATTAGTAGAATAAGTATACGCTTGTCTGTGTTCTAAATACCATCCTTTTTGTTGTAATCTAAAAGTTGAGAAATGTGATTATTTGTTTTTGCCATCTAAAGCTTGAGCAACAAGCTATTCAAGAGGGATAACTTTTCATTGTAATAGAAACACGCTCAAACAATTGAATAGTTATTCTTATATAATAGTTATTATATTCTTGAGTTTATTATAGTGTACTAAATGTGCTCTAAGTATCTAAAATTTGAATAACAAGCTTTCAATTTTAATTTAAAAGTTGAGAAATGTTATTATTTCTTGGTCACTTTGTTTTTGCTGCTAATCGTAATTATATATAGTCCATCATACAAGCAGCTTAGCTTGAGACAAGTGGAACTGATAATTGAAAATTGTCTTAGATACTAATCCCTTGCGGGTTTAAAGTTCATCACTATGTATTTGAGAGTTTATAAATTGAATGGAATGAAATAAATTATTAAAGAAAAAAAAAAAACGAAAGGTAATATGATAATTTAAAAAAAAAAAAAAAATTATATCATGTTGGGAAGTCTATGAAATAATGAATGAAAAATAAAAGAAATATATAAATTTACCATTGTAGGTGGTAGGATTCTGGTTCATTTGACTCTTCTACAACGATTTTATTGATGAAGAACAACGGCGCATTCTGAGTTTCGGCCCACTTGAAGGGACATTCCATGCTAGACAGTGTTGAGCTCCTCGTTTGGATGAGATAGGTTCGAAGACAGGCTTGAGAAAAAAAAAAGATTAGCATCCACGACCAATCAGGCTGGCCCTAACATTTTGGGCCTTTAGGCGAGAATTAAAATGAGAGATTCTCCAACTTCAATTAAAATACCTATAAAATAAGACACTCTCTTATTAATCAATGTTTTCAAAAAAAAATTATTCAATTTTTTTTTTAAAGGAAAATTATGACACTACAAAAAAAAAAAAGTCTCATCGCACGTGCAAAGTACGTGTGAAAATGCCATTTATATATATATTAGAGTAATTAATATTACTTTTTACTATAATACATAAATTATATAGATTAATGAATATAATGTTTTAATTATATATAAAAAAAGAGCGTTTTAAAATATTCAAAATAAGTGGTAAGATTTTTTTTCTTTTTTAAAAAGAACAAATTTGGTAAATAAAACTATCTTCCTAGAACCTTCCTTTCAAATCATTTTTCCCATTCCCAAGCTCCCACCCACGTGGCCACATTTGCTCCTCAACTTTCTCATTGCATTTATTCTCTCATATATTTATTTATTTATTTATTACTTCTTTATAGTTTAGTAAGTTTA
The DNA here is from genome assembly GCF_002906115.3 of Quercus suber. Taxonomy (NCBI): domain Eukaryota; kingdom Viridiplantae; phylum Streptophyta; class Magnoliopsida; order Fagales; family Fagaceae; genus Quercus; species Quercus suber. Next base: position 830,266 of record NW_027069506.1, read on the forward strand.
CAATGCTTCTTTCTTCTTATTTCTTCAGACTCTCAACTTTGTCTTCGTCTTCTTCTCAATTCTTCTTTCTTTAGAGGTTAAGGACAATATATTTTGGAATAATAGATTTTGTTTAGACCAAAGAATTTTAGGGGTACCAATATTTACAAGAATGTTCCAGATTTTCTGTTCTTTGGTCACAAATGTATTAGATTTTTTGGAGTTTCATCTCAAACTAATTTTATTTTTCTACTCCCTTTCTTTTTCAAATTCTGGGCCTTCTCCCACATGGGGGTCTTAGGCAATGACCTAATTGGCCTAGTGGAAGGGCTGGCCCTGCGACCAACCTTGGGGTTGGCTGTGAAGGCTTCGATGATGCACATAGATAAGCTTAGAGGGTGAGGGTTAGACGAGCAAAAAGAAAGAGAGTCATCGGGAGAGTCAAAGAGAGTGAAATGAGAGAGAGCAAGAGAGCCAACCTTGGGGTTGGCTATGAAGGCTTTGATGATGCACATAGATAAGCTTAGAGGTGAGGGTTAGGCAGCAAAAAGAAAAAGAGTCATTGGGAGAGTCAGAGAGAGTGAAATGAGAGAGGAGAGAGCCAACTCATTTACCAAATGGTCTTTCTCCCTTTTATAGAGTGATGTGTGGTGTAAGTGTTCAAGAAAATAATGTGTTTATAGGTGTTTTTTTAGTGTAATATTATATCTTAGATTTCCCAATTAAATTTAGTCCATAGTGGCATCAACAAATGAACCACATAGTTGAATTTAATTATTTTTAAGAAAATAACACAATTTATTCTCTATTGATCAATGCAACCACATAATTGAATTTAATTAGGGAATGTACTACACCTTAAAATATCACTGTGAAGTCTGTGATGGCCTTTAATTTGTAACACTTATGCAATGTTCTTCAGGGTCACACACCATTGGAAGGGCTTCATGTGGTTTCGTACAAGACAGGCTCTTTAACTACTGTGGCACTGGCAAACCAGATCCATCCCTAAATGCACAATATTTGAACTACTTGAAGAGAAAATGCAGATGGTCCTCAGACTATGTTGACCTTGATGCTACAACCCCAAGGACTTTTGATGCTGAATATTATTCTAATCTTCCAAAGAAGATGGGACTCTTATCCACAGATGAAAAGTTGTACACTGATCCAAGGACTGCACCTCTTGTTAATGCATTGGGTGACCAACCATCTCTCTTTTTCTACTAGTTTGGGGTGTCCATGGCAAAGCTTGGGAATGTGCAATGCCTTTTGGTCATGAGGGTGAAATCTGAACCAACTGCAATTTTGTCAACTCCAAATACTAATGTGTTTCTACTATATATTTATTTATTTATTACTTCTTTACAGTTTAGTAAGTTTACAATGCTTCTTTCTTCTTATTTCTTCAGACTCTCAACTTTGTCTTCGTCTTTTTCTCAATTCTTCTTTCTTTAGAGGTTAAGGACGATATTTTTGGAATAATAGATTTTGTTTAAACCAAAGAATTTTACGGGGTACCAATATTTACAAGAATGTTCCAAATTTTTTGTTCTTTGGTCACAGATGTATTAGATTTTTTGGAATTTCATCTCAAACTAATTTTATTTTTCTACTACCCTTTCTTTTTCAAATTTTGGGGCCTTCTCCCACATGAGGGTCTTAGGCAATGACCTAATTGGCCTAGTGGAAGGGCTGGGCCTACGACCAACCTTGGGGTTGGCTGTGAAGGCTTTGATGATGCACATAGATAAGCTTAAAGGGTGAGGGTTAGAAAAGCAAAAAGAAAGGGAGTCATTGGGAGAGTCAGAGAGAGTGAAATGAGAGAGAGCAAGAGAGCCAACCTTGGGGTTGGCTGTGAAGGCTTAAATGATGAACAAAGATAGGCTCAGAGAGTGAGGGTTAGACGAGCACAAAGAAATAGAGTCATTGGGAGAGTCAAAGAGAGGGAAATGGGAGGGAGCGAGAGAGCCAACCCATTTACCAAATGGTCTTTCTCCTTTTTATAGAGCAATGTGTGGTGGTAAGTGCTCAAGAGAATATAGAATTGTATGTGTTTTTGAGTGGACCCCCACAATTATTAATACCTTTAAGCTCATATTTGTACATGAATAACATCAATATTTCACCTCTATTTATAAAATGATTGATTGTTCCTCCAAATTTTGGGAGGAATGCTTGTTGGGAAAAACTACCAACTTGTGAGTGCATAGTCTTAAGCAATATTGTCAACAAGTGTGGATTTACAAACATCAAAGTAATGGAAGTTAGCCATAACAAATAACGATGCCTTTTTTTTTTTTTTTTTGGTGTGTGTGTAGAGAGAATAAATAATGATGCTAAGCTAACAAGATATGTAATATATTAGCCAAAAAAATAAAAATAATAACAAGATATGTAATATGGAATCTAAGAAAAAAATTGTCAATTATCAAATTCAGCAAAAAAGAAAAAAAGAAAACATACATAATGCACACAATTTATATGGTTTAAAGCCTATCCATGTCAAGATCTGACACTCCATTATAAGCAACAAGTTACAGCGATTTTCTACTTAAGTTTTATCACACAATTTGAAGTTACACATCAAACTTGGAGAAATACAAGTTGCCTTAGGGAGCTTTACAAAACTCGAACTCACCGTAATGAATTCTTCCAAACAACTTATTAAAAGAAACTCCAAACACTTTTGAGCAAGAGAGTTAATACCATATCGGAAGCTATTTCGGTTTGTATAAAAGAATGAAATACTTCGATATCGGCCAGTACCAGTGTACCGTTTCAAAGTTATTACAATTTCACAATTATATATATATATATATATATATTCTTTTTTTTATTCAAAAAAACTTATATTGTATAAATTAATATATTTAATTATACTTAAAAATTTAACTCTTTTTTATGCATGTTCAAATTATTTTAAGCTAATGTCTAGCCCATTTTACTATCCAATAAAAAATTAAAACTAAATAAGAGTGGTAAAAAAATTAAAAATCAAAATGAAAATAACTCTAGACGGTTTTCTATGAAATTAAAAAATAAAAAGTAAAGAAGTGGCAGGCAAACCACTTCGGTTTCTCCGCCCATTAATAGCTTTGGTTAAATCAAAAGTAAGTAGGTAGGAGTGAAATAAGGGATTTTTTAGAAAATAACTACAAAACCCAAACAATATTATTAGTTAGGTAACGTTTCAAACATATTGCATTTCTAGCAATTCGACTTCAGAGGAGTCGATTTTACTGTTCACATCTATTTTTTAGATAAAAAAATCGAGTTTTTTGTAGTCATTATCTATACATAGAAATCGACTTCAGTGGAGTCGTCTTCAATACAAAGAAAACGACTCCAGTAAAGTCGTTTTCTTTGTATTGAAAACGACCGGAGTCGTTTTCTTTGTCCAAAAAACCCGACGAACCCAGAACTTCGTTCTTCGTTCTTCGTCCAAAAAACCCCAAAAAACTCCACACGGCACCACCAACTCCACACAACTTCGTTCTTCGTTCTGTTCCTTACCGTGACCGACGAACGAGTGCCTGGGTTTCTTGCCGACGAACCCAGGAGCCGATTCTGACCGACGAATCCAGCAACACCGACGAGCAAATGTCTAACACGCTCGAATCGGATTAGTGGAGGAGAAGAACACGCTCGTCGGCGCCTGCATTCGTTTGCTCGTCGGTGTTGCTGGGTTCGTTTGCTGGGTTCGCTGGGTTCTGTGACGGGGCATGGGATCTTCTAGGTTCGCTGGGTTCGTTTGCTGGTTTTTTGGCGCATGGGATCTTCTGGGTTCGTCGGGGGATGGGGTTTTTTGGACAAAGAAAACGATTCCAGTGGAGTCATTTTCAATACAAAGAAAACGACTTCACTGGAGTCGATTTCTTTGTATTGAAGACGACTCCGCTGAAGTCGATTTCTATGTATAGAAAATGACTACAAAAAACTCGATTTTTTTATCTAAAAAATAGATGTGAACAGTAAAATCGACTCCTCTGAAGTCAAATTGTTAGAAATGCAATATGTTTGAAACGTTGCCTAACTAATAATATTGTTTGGGTTTTGTAGTTATTTTCTTAAAAATCCCATGAAACAATGAAGAAGTCATTTTGAGTTTTTATGTTAACATTCTCTTTAGAAACCCAGACTAGAAGAAATGCTGAAAGAAAAAGAGAGACAGTGAGGGAGAGAAGAAAAACGAAGAAGCTATGACGCAATGATGACGAGCTCAAGCCTCAACGTCCGGCGATATCTCACCGGTGAATGAAGTTTTAACAGTGGCGAAGAGGTGCTGTAAGTAAGTAGCAAAAAATTTCCAGAAACCTATTTCAATTTGTACCGGTCCGGAATGAAGTTACCAATGAAAAGCACCGGAATCCGCCGAAATAGCCGATACAGGCCGAAACACCCCGATATTTAGGACGGTACGAATCAGCCTAGTTTCTGTACCGGTCCAACAGGTTTATATGCATTTTTGAGGCAGGATTAATTTCACAATACATAGAAGAATATAATCCCCACTGGGCCTTTTCATTTTGGGCTTGAAGAAGTCAGTATTCGCCTTTGGGCTTTAAAAGAAAGAAATTGAGCTAAGGCCCTTGACCATTGATTCTTTTTCTTCTTTACTTTTTTTTTTCATTTCGGTCTGACTTTACAGCTTGATTGCTTTAAAAATAAAATGTAACAGAGGAACTCAATATTGGGCCAAGAGTGCGTCAGCTTTTGGTGATGAGATGTCCCATAATTATTATTATTCTAACAACAATCCTAGAGATAATGTTTATATAATACTGTCCAATCTACAAATCAGCAAAGAGTGGAACAGATTTTTGATTTAATGTATTAATGTTTACCAAGTAAACCTTTGTTATTGAAAAGATTATGAATAAAAGTGATTCATATACCATGTAAACCTTGAGCAAGAAGCTTGCACTAGTTTCTTTCTTTTGATATTCTTTTCTTTAAATGCGTGATACATGGTGTTCAGTACATCTTCAAGATTTGCCTACAATGTTGGTTAATGTATTGGATTGTTGTTCTTTCTTGGTTGGGGTCCCAGATTTTATTTTGACTCCTTATATTTGTCTATTACATTCACCCATTTTTGTATTGTGGGCTCTACTTGGTCCTCCTCTTAGGGGGCTACAGGCTACTTCCAAGGGCGCTCTCACTGTCATAAAGGTCAAATAAGACCAACCAAAGCCCTCTCTCTCTTTCTCTCTCTCACACAAACACAAACACAAACACATTCACTCTCATTTATTTCTCACTTTCACCAGCACAGGACATTGATAAAGCAATCCAATTTGTTAAAGCACTTCACCACCCCCTTGCTTTCCTCTTTTTATTTTTTGAAGACTCTCTCTCTCTCTCATTTGAATTCTTATAATAAACCCTATAAGGTATCACTCTTAAGATAATATCATCTCTCTTTACCATCTTGAGCTCTAAGCTTTCACATAGGCCAACCCTTGTCAAAGTACCCAGCGATTCCTATCTAGATGCTTATCCCTTAAGATCCAGACTTGAATGATTTTATATATTTCTTTCATTTTGCATGGCTAGTGATGCAGTCTCTCCCTATCTTACTTCTATGACCCTCTTCTTCTTTCTATTGTTACTTGTCTCTAATACCACCATGGCTGACAAAAACCTTAGGTTTGTTTTCACCACTTGTTGCCTCTAGAGATGGGTCCATGAGGAGAAGCAACATGGAGTTCACTTCAAGAAAACTTGGGGTTGGCAAGTCCAAGACCAATTCAACAAGCAAAAGTGAATCAACTACAGCCAATGCTATCCATGTTCCTTCACCAGGTAGAGGGAAAGGAAGGTACCAAGCTAGTAAATCACCATTGCCATGGCAAGACAAGATCTTCAATGCAAGTGAACATGAAGTTCCAAGTGGTCCAAATCCCATTTCCAATAGGTAAGTAATTAAGCAAAACAAAGAAAAGAAGAAGAGGTAAAAAAAAAAAAAAGTATCATCCATCTTTGTGGTTTGTAATTTTTCTTTTCCATTTTATATACAATTAATTAGGGCTACTACAATAGCGAGATATCTCTACAGTTTATTTTTATTATTGTTTTCCAAATAGAACCTACCAACCAATCATTTAACTATGAGGATATGTATATGAGATTCTAGTATTGATCTTTGGTTTCTTTCTTTTTTTTGTGGAGTGTCATCATTATGCTTCCCTTCTCTTCTAGTTACTACTGTGTTTCCTTTCACTTTTCTTTGTGGATGAAGCTGAACTCACTGTTTAATTTCTATTTTATATGCAATTATTTGTAAAGGATGTTGTTGCTTTTTGCTACTGTTTATTTATATATATTCATCTATGATTAGGAGAAGCACTTGTATCAATTACTAGACAAGAGTCCATTCTCATGCCTATTCCTCATTAATTTTTGTTACAACACCGAAAGAAGAAAAGACAAATATCTTTTATTATATGCATAATGGGAAAAGACAAGAAGAATTAAATAAATAAATAAATGGCTGTAATTTTCAAGCAAAAGCCCAAAGAAAACGTTAAAAATCAAAAAGTCAGGAACATAGCTTGAATTATTTATGTTGTTTTGATACACAATTTTCTTGAATGTCCCTTTTGTCTGACTCAAGGTTCTTGAAAATATTGGCCCATGATGCGCCAATTATGTTACTAGGCTACAAGCTAGGACTCTCCTCAGTGTGATATCTTGACAAAATGAGCGAAAATAAAAGATTTACTTATGTAAGCAGTATTTTTTTCAGAATACCTTATGCAATCCCAAATTCCAATGTAAAATATGCATAGTCAAACAACTCAAGGTTACATATATTTATTCAGGAAAAAAAAAAATACATATATTATAATTAAATTGTTATAACAGTTGGGAGAGAAGATTTGAACAATGATTCTTCTTATAAAGGAAATCAGATGATATCACTAAACTATAAGTCTTTTAGCAGATTGTCCATATTTAATCTTATGATTTAAATTTTGAGGTTTATTTGACTTATTTTTTAAAAGTGCAATTCATTTTAATAAGTGAGTTTTGAATAAACTATATCTAGGGGGAAAAAAAAGGTCTACCCTAGAAGTGATATAAGTCAATTATCCATAAAGGCTAGCTTTAAATTGAAACAAAAGAATTTTCTTTTATCTAATTCTGCATTAGTAAATCTGATTTAATTTGATTTAGTTCTTTGGTCTTATATTTAACTCTACATTTTAGTGTATATTTTTTTAGATTGGTACTTTGGATTTATATTCAATAGCCAATGACTTTATAGTTCAGTGACAATATATGGCCTCTTTTATAAAGAAAATGGGGGTTTAAATCTCTCTTTCTCACATAATATTGTAACAATTATAAATAAAAAGTAAAGAATGATAACCTTCAGGGGGCCATTGATAGGGAAATTAGTTTATTTTTTGTGCTTATTTTTTTCCCTTGAATAAAAGTGTACGCAATTCTTGGGCGACCTCTTATATATAGAAAGTAAAATCTTTGATAAAGTAGGATACCAAAAATGTGTTGGTGAAACAGTATATAATGTAGTACTCTTGTCTAAAGGGATTTGATGCTCAAAAAACCTTACTGTGTCTATGGGTTTTCGGACCTTTTTATTTTCTACGTAAAAAGAAAAAGAGAAAAGAGAAGGAAGGAAGCTTTTGTGGATTCCAAATTGAAATCCAATGGGGTCCGAAGAAGTGTATTTTGAGAGCCCTTGTGTATAATTGTTACTTAGAGTTGATGAACTTTCACGTGCCATTAAAAAGGCAACAACGATGTTAGGAATAATAATTTTCACAATGTTTTTCATAATCATTGACATCTTAATTATGATTAAAGTATTATCATTTTCATAGTATATCATTTTAATAATTGTGAATAAAAAATGGATAAATTTTTGTCCGATATTTGAGTGTACAGAATGGAATATAAGAACAAGATGTAAAATTTTTAAGACTTACGTTTCGCCCTCCACATTTGTATTACATTCAATGAACTCAAAACAATCCAAACTCGTCAAAATACATTATAGAAAGAAAACGTAAGTTTTGAGTAATTTTGGAGAAAAAAAAATGTTGAGCCTTAAGGAATGGGAGTGTTGTCATTTTATTAAGATAGGAATCCATTTTTAACCCTACTAGTGAATAGTGAAATAGTATGGATAAACAAAGGAAGGGACATAATGATTCCAAAATATGTGTGTGTGTTTGAACTTTGAAGCTTTTGTTTAGGACGAGACTGCAGTGCATACCAATTATGAAAGTGAAAATCACAAAAAAGAAAGAGATAGATAGATAAATAGATAGGTGCAAAACCTCCATAGTTTTGCGTGTAAAGTCATACGGACCTGGCATCCAAAGCAATGGTGAAGGGTCTCTTTCCTCTCAGTTTCCCACAATAACCTTCGTTCTCTTATGAGAACCTCATCCATGCCATTCTGTCTTTTTCTTTTAAAAGCTGAACCAAAAACATACATAAAAGGGTGCTCTATGTCTTCATCTACCGTCTCCAGTGTTTTTATCCTCTTGTCCCAAACTGCTTGGCACTTTAGCAAACTTGTTGTTTTTGGGGTACCCTTTTAAGCATGAATAATAATGAACTTCAATTTCTTGGAAAAGCTAGAGCTTCACCTAATTTTCAAATGATGATATGGGATTCTTTTTTTTTTTTTTTTTTCTTTTTCTGCATGATTTATTTATAATGGGGGCTGAATCTTGAATCTTTATCTATGATGAATAAAGCTGCCACCAAAATTATAAGGGTCTGGAATTAATAATGAGAAGACCATGATCACACACTTCAACTTATAGTATATGTATACTTTTGAGCTTTTGGCTGTTAACATTTGGATTCTGTGTTATGATTAAGTCAAGACAGCTATGATAATTTTAAAAGTCATATTTGGAGTTTTGGACCAATGTATTTGGTGTGGCAGACTCAGGATTTTTTTTTTTTTATCTTATCTGGGGCATGATTTATCTGAATAGGATAGATATATTTGTATTATGAAGAATTTCATTCTTCTATTTAGAGAAAGAAAAAAAAAGTCACAAGGACACAAGATAATTGATGACTTCTACTCCAAAAAGATAAATGGACTTATGGCATAGTAAAGTTTATTAGAAAATTCAACCTAAAATTTTTAAGCTATTAGGTAAAGAGTCTCAATTAGAAATAGTATACATAAATCATACCAAGTTTTTTCTTTTCCCACAAAAAAAAAAAAAAAAAGGTATACATAAATCATACTAAAGTTTCCACACTGCCAATGTGAGACTTTGATATCATGTTAGAATTTACACTATTAGAGGAAGAAGTTCAACAAAACCTAATCCCAAAAAAGTCATGTGTTTGTTGACAATCCGCTCTTACACTTGACAAGTCTATTTATCCCAAACTCGTAAATAGAGAGAGAGTATATTATTTAATCACCTAATACTTCTTAAAGAGTGGAACTCATCACATGGATCATTTGACTAAAATGGAAGACAAAGTATGGCTCTCAATAAGTGAGATTGACATATGAAATATTTAACTTACTCGGGAGGTGTAATTGTCAAAACATAGTTTGATTTGATTCAATGAATTTGGAAAATCGCATCAAACCAAAAAGGGATGAATGTCAAAACATTGTTGCAAATAAAATGACTAGTGGCATGCGCATGACGTGTAGACAAAAGGGGCCATGACCCCCAAAACATTTTGAAACTTTTTTATACTCACCTACTTATCCAAACTCTAGTTGGGAAAGTTTGATTCTACCAAAAAAAAAAAAAATGAAAAAAGAAAAGAGAAGAAGAAGAAAAGAAAGAAGATGGGATGTTTGGCAAAATTTGATTTATCCTTTAAAAAAAAAAGATATGAAATTTGATTATTGTGGTTGTTATTTATGTCTAACTAAGTTGTACATGAAATCTATATATTCTACTATTAGGCTTTTATTATGATTGTATCTATATATTGAATTATACATTCTACTATTCAAGGACATAACAAAATTCTGTTGGAGAGCTTCAATGTAGAATATAATTTAATGGGGGGGGGGGGGGGTGTGTTTTTTGGCACAAACATCAAGGCCCATCAAACGGACGAGACCTGACAGGAAAAGCTAACGGGTACCATGGAACCGTCAGCCTCACAAGAACCGACGGTTTCCCTAGGAAACCAATGACCCTGAAGACGAACTAACGATGAAGCTGACGGGCACGTCACCCTCACAAGCTGACAGAAAACCATTAATTAGCGGAAAGCATACCGACAGACCCTATGTGGCCTTAGATCCTCACGCATACTCATATATGGAAACATCTTGCGTATCATGCACAAAAACCCTACTATGCGCCCATATCATCCTCATATGAAAAGACACCATAAAATCTCGAAAATCCTAATACAAGATCTTCCCTACATGGAAAAATCCCTACTTTCAAGGGATCTTGGTTCACTACTCGCCACTATATAAGCACCAGATCTCTTCTTTTCTCAAGTGCACAAAAAAAAAATCCCTAGTTCTCTTATTATAGAATTCTTAGAGATTTCTCATTCACTAACTTGACATTTGGAGGGTCTTTGGCTGGTACTACGCCGATGCCTTCTATTTGGTCCTTGTGTTTTTGTTCCATAGGTGTCCATTAGCGTGATTTGGAGCCAACAACTTACTGACTATTTTCGTGCATCATCATAATTTAAATTCAATTAAAATATATATATATGTTTGAATAATGATTTATAAAATTTTGAGATCTCAAAATTTTATGTAATATAATACCATACCATGAGATCAACCAGAAGTCAAAAAATTTTAATTTTATATAGGTTATAAATTATCGATATTCACAAGTCACTACAAGAGAACTAATACTTGGATATCCTAAAAAAATATAAGTAAATTTATATTGTATCCTTATTAGTATAAAGATATTTAATGAAAATATTAAAACATATTAAGTCATAATCCTCAAAATGTATGACAAGTGATGATATATATATATATATATAGAAGGTAAAAAAATTCATAAATTATATAATAGGTAAAACTATCCTTTTTTTTTTTAGGTTGTTGTAATTATAATATTATAAGAAATACTTTTCTGCACAATGAATAAGAACCTACATAAATATATTTTGTCAAGAGAACCGAACAAACTATGTTAGAATATTTATTACATGATTAAATAATTATACTTTATTATCAATCTAACTTTTTAATAGATTCTAAAAAAATAATAATATTAGTAGTGTAAGTAATATTTTTGTCATGTGAACGTCATCTTAAGTTAACTGCACAAAATTCTTCATGTTTGGATTTACATTATGAGAGGAAAATAAAAACTTGAAATTAAGGCCATGAATTTGGGATGTTCAAAAAAAATTAAATACTTACCTAAAGAATGAGGTTATTCATCCAAGAAAAAGAAAAGAAAAGAAAAAGAGTTGGTGGATTAATCCAATATTGAAGAATGAAAGTTATTCAATTAATATGAAATTTAATATGTGTGTTAATTTGAAACAATCCAATGAGAGGATTGTCAATTAATTATACCAATAGATATCCCATGCGATATGTACGTTTATGCTATTAGTTTATTCCAATAATTTTAATATGATGATAATAAATTAATAATTATTTTATTTATAATATATTTGATCAAGTTGTAATAATATTTAATAAACGCAAAATTCAACATATACGTGTGTTGAGGACAATGAAAATGAGTAATCCATTAATGTGATTTTGAATATATTAAACCAATAAAAATATTGAGTAAGGTAACAATATCCCAAAAAATAATTCACTTGTACTTGAACATGTTTATAGAGGATTAAACATTCCTTTGACATAGGACTAATTTGAAATAAATGCATTTATCGATGATAATGAATAAATAATTGGACATAAAATACAATGATTGGATGATGTGGAAGGCTAAATGAAAAAAATATTTAAGAATTAATAATTTGACATAAAATGCAATGATTAGATGACATGGAAGGTTAAATAAAGAAAATATTTAAGAAATGCAGTATTTCGTAGAATGTTAGTTTTTACTTTAGAGCACTATAGCTAAGTTTTTTGCTCTTTTTTATATATAAAATTGAAATTCCAAATTGATCATAGCTACGAAGATTTATAAATCTAAATCATAGATACATATGGCATGATCATTGATCAAATGAAGCCCTACCTTTAAGAGAACAGAGGGACATGCACAGTACGAAAGACATTGGCATATCTCTCTCTCTCTCTCTCTCTCTCTCTCACAGGCTGCAGAATAACAAGATTGCCAATGAAACGAAGCCAAATTCAATGAGAAAACAATGATGTAGATAGTTACTTTCTGACATATATTATACAGCGCATGCATGCACACAGCGACTTCAAGACACTAAGACACATGACAATGCCATATGATGAGACAAAGTACAAGACTAATCATCTTTTTCTCATGTCATTTGGTAGTGTTTTCAAACAGTAATGTCTGTTTGAAGGCACACTTCAACATCTTGCTGGACATTAGTGACTAGACTGTGGTTAATTCTGATTTTATTTTATGAATCCAACAATACTTACATTGTCACGGACATCATGAAATTTCAATTGACATAACAATTTGTATATTTTTGAATCTATAATATTGTGGGTTCCTATGAGCTCAAATGTTAAAATTTTATATCATCGAATAAGAGATTTGAAATTCAAATTCCGTCATACTTAAAATCAATCGGTGTCTTAACATGATAAAAAATAATTATCATGAAGTGAATATCATAAATTAAAATTATATCGTATCTAAAAATAAAAAAAAAATAAAAAAAAATAAAAAAAAATCTATAATATTTAATCTAAATTATGAAATTAGTTTTCAAACAGAGAGGATCATTCATATCTTTCATGGTTGAATTTTGTAGGGTATGAAGGATGAACCATTGAGATGGTCAGTTGATTATTGACATGCCATGCAACTTCATGCTCAAATATCAAGCTCCCCTGTGTCTAAAAGGAAGGAAATATTTTAGCAAAGATTATATTCCATCCACCAACTTCCCATCATACTAAAAAAGTTTCTGAAAGCATGATTAAGTCAAGATAGAGACACCTAAATTTTGATAATATTCTTTGCCTTTTCATCCCTCTATCTCAGAGGTCTTCATGTCTAGAAGAGGAGGTATGGTGGTTTGCTTTTGGCAATCAAAGCATCATTCTGTCTTTCACTTTATATTTTGAGTGAGTTTAACACTTTAAGAAACTTTTGTAACAAATACTCAACCGAACCAACCCCACAGCATGACACTAATATGACCTGACCTGACCCTCCCATTAAATACTGTAGCTTACAAAACTCAAAGATTTAGATAAATATAAAAAGGTCTAAATTAACAAATTTTTTACAATATATTTCAAAACAATCAGACACAAACTTGTTAATGATAGACAATAAAATGGTATTAATAGTAAATTTATATTAGAATTGATAATATTTTGTCAGCTTAATAGTTATGAAAAATATTGTCGACTTGTGAAAAATGTTGTCAACATAATTACGTTTATGTACGTTGTTATTATTATTATTATATAAAAAATAAAATAAAATAAAAACCATTCTTCTTGGAAAACATCAGCAGTCTAGTCATCAAGAAAAGAGATCAAAAGAACTGGTTGTCTCCCTTGATAAAAGTAATTAAAGTGTTTTTTATGGCTTTGCTTTACCAAAAGTGAACTTGTGACTTGTGATTACCATCAATCATATTCTGCAAGGAACGAGGATAACAGTGAATTTAGACTGCAAGTTTGGGCAAAATTAGATAATATTCAAGACACATGGCTTGCATGCTGAGTATCTGAAATCACCAAACTTATTTTGATTGGGACTCCATACCATAATGGGATATACTGTGTGAAAAAGCAAGGCAAATGAACATCACGATCATATCGAGCTGTTCACTAAAACCAACTTGGCCCTTTCTTGCTTTTGGTGATGATTCTTGGTATTTTTAATTTTTTTACCCTTTTATTTTAACTTAATGCTGTGATTGGGGGAAGAATTTTGAAATTTTTGAAAATTTTCATTATGAAGAATTAAATTTACAGAGATTTCAATCTTATCAATTTAAAATTTCATAATTTTTAAGATAAATTACGCTGACATGATCCTTGAGATATAGCAAAATTCAATTCGCTACACTTAATTTTCAATAAATTACACCATTCCTTTAAGTCTCAAAATAATTGACACTCGGCCTCCCTTAACCGTCCTCTTTAAAAAAAAAAAAAAAAAAAATTTTTTTTTTTTTTTTTTTTTTTGAGGTTGAAAATCATCATCAACAGAAATTAATTATTTATTTAACATAATTAATAAGGTTGTTAAAAAATCAAAATCAAATTTGTATGAGTACGTTTTAGAATTAAGAAATTAAAATATTATAATAAGTAAAATTTTTATGGTAATGAAGGGGTAATAATAACATGGTAATAGTATCAGTATAACATCATTATATTAGTTGTGGCAAAAGTGACGGCATGGAAGTAATGTTTGTAGGGACAATTTAGTAGATGATGGTGGTTGTAAAAGTGGTGACAATGTCAGTGAGGTGGTGCTAGCAAAGATAATCTAGTAGATGGTGGTGGTTGTAAAAGTGGTGACAATGGCAGTAATGGGAACGAACGACGACAACGACAATAGTAGTGGTGGCAACATTGACAATAACAAAAATGGCAATGGTAAAGACAACAGTCATAATAGAGAAGATAATAGTGACAACGATGGTGATAATGGTAATAATGTGGATTGTATGTGTTGACAACTGCATTGACAATGAAGGTGACAGTGGTGATGACAATGTAGACGATCACTATTGATAAACTTGGTAAATGACACTTTACCTCATGGAATTTGAATTTAAGATTTGAATGCTTGAAAATCCTGAGTTCAAAATTCCACCTCCTAATTCATCATCTAAACACAACATTGTTGTTAACCAAAAACAAAAAAAAAATCAATTTTGATAATTTCCAAATTACAACTCTGAATTAAATCCCATCTCGGAATCCCTCATGCAAACTTTCAGCCCATTTTTCTTCTTTTTATTTTTATTTTTTAGTGCTCACTGTTTCCTAATTCAGAATCGGGTTTAACTCAAAATAACACACACATATATATATATAAGTTGCAAAGTCCAATATGTTTGGAAATCGCAGTATTCATCCTTCCCTGTCACCACTAGGATTAACTTCATGATATTTTTCACAGCCTTAACAGATATACTATCAACCTTTAAATCATACTCCGTCAGCTTAAAATCTAGCTTCATTCCACTCATTACTCATACAGTAATAAGTCTTCATCACATGCAATTAAGCAAATCAGATTACTCATCATGTTTTCACTTGCTAGGTGCCAAAGTCTAATAAAGGGCATTTACATATAGACAAGCAATGTAACACAAACAATCACCTTTTTCTTTTTGGCTGAATAGACAATTACCAATGTCACCCATACAAAATGGATTGTATTCAAACTCATATTCAACAGGGGAAAAGGTGTCACATTTTGTTCACCAAGCAGTATCAAGATGTCTTAACCAAAAAGAACAGTATCAAGGTGCAAATCATATGATAGAAATATTCACTTATCATATGCTAGAACCCAATTAGACTATGCTTTTCAGACAACTAGGCTTGCTAACCGCCCTGAATTCGGTCAAGAAAGTTTGAGATAATACACTGGAAGCAACACAGTCCCCCTTTCCACTATAGATAACAGAAATACCCATCCATCTTTCTGAAGGATGAAATGAAAGGATTTTGCCATATTGCTTAGAGTTTAGAATTGGAAGTTTTGAATGCTAATAACAATAGTTTCCGGGCTCACTAGCAAAGAACTACTTTATACTGAATGTGGAAGTCAAAGAGCATGACAGAGGATATTGGAAAGATATTTCAGCCATTTACAACCATTTCAATTTGATAACATCATGCAGCCCTTACAAGAACAACTCAGTTGACTAGGGCAAGATAATTACTCTTTTGCTGATGGTTACCTTCACAGCTGTCTCTTAGCACCAATATATGGCAAGGGCTAGTGATTTAGAACACAAAGGCCCTATGTTGGCATTGTCATCGCTGTGTCATCCATATCACAGGAAATATAGCGCTTTGCATGTTTGAGGGGAAGCAGTTTTCAGAAACATAGTTTCACCACCAGCGCTTAATACTGATATTATCATTTCACAATAAGTTCAAGGCCAGTGCATGTAAAACAGTCCTTCATGAGATCCAAGCCATGTCCCGAAACCATAACTCTGCTGATATAAATAGTCTTTATAGCTTTTCCTTTCATCCCCTACCCTCATCGGTCCTACACAGGAGTTGAATACTGTTAGTTGAGTTGAATAATGTTAGTCTATAAATTGGATATATATAAAATATATGTCAAGCATTATTAACCATATAACATATCCATATAAACTGTAAAAAATAATAAATAATAATAATAGAACGAGAGATGGAAGAATCCTGATACTTTCAGCTCTATGCCAGCACACAGTTGAGAGGACTGAATCAGAAAATTTATCCTCAAAAAGCAATTCACCAGACTTGATACTCCAGAGCCGTAAGTTGCAGTCCACTCCACCTAATATAAAAACAATGTCAGAAAAGCTTGAATTTTCTGAGACTCACAAAGCTAAATGCAAGCACTCAAAATATATTTACCTGACATAACAAATTTCTCAGATGGATCAACTCCAAGCTTTATATGTGTATGGGAATTAACATGCCCTTCATAAGATTGTACAGCACCTCTCTGGATTAGCCGATGATCATATAGTTTTACCTGGAAAAGAATAAAAGAACAGGCATGAAAATCTCTCTCTGATGCAAGAAAATCAGAGAAAAGCGAAGTGTTTGGGCTGTTTGAAGTTTATTAGAGAACTATGAAAGGCTTTCGACTCTTCAAGAGACTTACTTTTGTCATCAGCCCTAACAGCAAAGTAAATACTAACACCTGTACTAACTGCCTGGTCAGTAGCTGCAGCCATCCTAACTACTTATCAGCTACAATATTAACTAAGATGTGGTTTCTTCTTGTCACATATTAGGATTACAATCTCAAGTAACACAATCATACAAGTACTGGACAAGCTGCACTGCTGCTGCTGCACCTTCACTTAAATGACGTTGCTGACTTAGCTAAAGTAATTAGCTAAGTAATAAACTGCTCTCTCTCTCTCTCTCTCTCTCTCTCTATTTTTGGTTGGGCCAACCATAACACAAGGTTTAAACTGAGTGTATAAATCATTTCAAGGACTAGAAGACCAACATTATTTTAAGCTAGCAGCTGGAACAACAATGTGTGTTAGAAAGTAAGATTTACTTACCGCACCATGAAGACAAAATCAAGGGGTTGATTGGGATTGACCTATTTTCCAATTAGTAAATGCCATTATTTATATGAGGTCCACTGTGCTAGTTATTGATCCAAGTGAATGAGAAACAAGAGACTTTTTGGGATTTTGTGTTGTGGATGTTGATGCTTGGAGTCAAACCACGTTAATAACTTAATTTGTTCCATTATTTCTTTTTAATCTTCTATTTATTTTCCATAATACTTTTGCATTTTAACAATGTGCTTCATCAAAAGACATGAGACTAATAGAGATAATCCAACTTACTTCAGAAAGGAGGGTAGCAATAGGTTGACAGCCAACATAAAATTTAGTTACTCTATTATGAATAGATCCACTTCAAAAAGGGTTTAAAAAATGACGCAATTTCTATGCTTATTATATATTTTATGAGGAAAAGGAAAAGGCAATAGGCAAATGGATTAGTTTAGAAAACAGCAGTGGCATCTAGCAGTGTATAATCATTTCACAGAATAACCAATGTCACTTGTAAATAATATTACTGAAAACAGGGTATAGTGTGAAAATGGCACAGGAACCAGAACAGAGATCTGGAGAACATATTCATCCTTCCATTACTGAAAACGAGTCCCTCTGTCCATTACAGCATTTGAATAAGTCCTCCCAAGGGGAGGGAGGGGATGGTTGTCTCTAGAATTTTGGAAAAAAAGAACAGCTCTCTGTTTAATACCAACCTTCAATATCACCCCCCCTCGGGGCCCGTCCCTTTCCCCCATTTCTTTAGGTTCTTTCTCAAATCTATTGCGGATATTCTTTTAAAACAGGGAAATTAGTAGCATTGACCTTACATAACACAGAATAGCAAAAAGATACATGTGGCCAAACCAACGAATTGAAAAAGGATTTATGGTGATAATCACAATGAGCTGGGATCAAAGCTTAGTTGAGTTGAGTTACACTCAGAGATTAGTAGTATCCATTTCATATATCCGCACTTTAATTGACATCATGATGTACATGCATCACGTGCTTGAATACCGGTACTCTAATAAGATAAGACCAATTCAAAATCTATTTTTACATTCCATGCAGGAAAATGTTAAGTAAATAAGTATCCCAAAAAGAGTTAACATGGAAGTGAACACTAACCGATCCATCCATGGAGCTTGCCAAGAAGTAGTTGTCATCGAATTGAAGTGATACCAAACTAGAGTTCCAAAAACAGAGAGAGAATTATAAACACAGTAAAAAATGTTAAAACTGAAGAAACAAAATTCGATTAGAGCATTAGCACACTAACCAAGAAATAGATGAAGGCATTTTAACAGTACATGAAGGATATATGTTTCCAGAAAGCTGCACAACAAGAGATCGAAATATATTATCCAAATTTTTATGTAAAAAGGAGCTCAAACAAGGCACTCAGGGTAACAGTTCATATGAGTATAGAATTTTCAGGGAAAAAAAAATTCAGAACAGATGAAAAATAAAGAATGAAAAAGACATGAGTATGCATAAACCTAACAATCACATAATACAAAGTCAATGCATTTCCCAAAGTTTTTTCCAGTTAGCTCCTCATCAAACTGAATAACAAAAATTAAACTACAAATATAGAGAAGGAGAACTTGTTGTCTCAAGTCAGAGTATGAAAAGTTGTGATAACATCACATATTTCAGCGTGCTTTAAGACTGAAAAAATGGTCTAGTTACAGAGTAGAGGTCTTATTAAAATCAATAACATTGAACTATAAAAAATACACACACCAAAATAGCACTTCGCCATCTTAAACTATGATATCAGTTGCAATGGCCTGCCTAAACTTCAAATTTATGCAATCAACTCCTAAACTATAGAGTTAATTGTAATGTCCCCCTACCATTAAAATTTGTTCAATTTCCATTATAATTAACTTTAAAATTCATGTATTTATAACATTACCACAAGACATGTGCTTATCAAATTATCACAAGGCACAAGCCATGTGCTCACTTTTCTTTTACTTTTCTGTGATAACGTAATAAACATGTAAAACTTAAGGTTATATGTGACAGAAACAAAAATTTAAAAGTGGAGACATGAACTAATCGCATAGTTTAGGGTGAAAAAGAGTAAATCACTGGTAATAGAGTTTCCAGCTCTCAAAATGCTAACATAAAAGTACGCATGTAAAAATGAAAGTAGTTCCTAGAAGAAACTCATACCTCAAACCATTGTCTACTAAAGTCTCCAACAGTTTTATCCAAGGGTGAGCAAGGCATTCTATGTCTAATAAATCTAGCAGAACTGCTTTCCCGTTTGTCACGAACATCCACTGTCACAATTGCCCCATTCCTTAGTCCGCATAAAATAGCATTTCCCTACAACAAACAAACAAAATAGATCAAATTAAAGAATATCCCCATAAAAAGAAAATTAATTTTTTCAAAAAAATGAAAAGAAAATTTATACCTCATTGTCACTCAAAATATTATATTTTATCATAAAATCTAATATCTATAACCTATCTATAACCAAAAGGAAATATTAATATTCACTTATATATCTCATAAAATATGATATTTATAACCAAAAGGAAATATTAATATTCACTTATATATATTACAACATATTAATGTCACAGTTGAATTCCATTGAACCTTTTATGTGATATCCAAGATTGTGTGGATTACTTATCAAAAAAAAAAAATCCAAGATTGTGTGGATTATATAGATTGCATTATGAGTGTTGTGTAGGCATGTGTTGAGTCCCATATCAGGTGCATACTAGGATGAGATCAATTTGGATCATACAAGTGATTCAGGCTATATAAGCAATTATGAGGAGCCCCAAATGTGTATAGTTCTTAAGAGGTATGACACAAATGCGACTAGCACTTGCATTATAACAAATGGTATCAAAGTCAATCAGATATTGCCATATGACTTTTGAATTGAAGCACTATATGGGCCCTTAAAAGAAAGTCAAGGCTTTGAATAGGGAAGATTATGATCTATGTAGCACAGGTGTGGATCCGGATTCGGGTGCGGGTGTGGATGCGGGTGTGGAACTCGGCAAGGACTCGGAAATTTTTGAAAAAGTAGGGTGTGTAGGCGGCGGGATACGTTTTTAATAAATTATTAAATATATTTTTATATAGTGAATTTAATATTTTTATATAAAAAAATTCAAATAAAGGGGTAGAGTTTATTATTAAAGAACAATTATTTATGATTTGTTTTTAATAAAATCAATATTTTTGGTAATTGTAAACAAAAAACCACCTTCCAAGAAGGTTCCTTTGCTCCTTTTCCAATTCCCAAGCCCACCCACGTGAAACAATTGACTTTCTCACCTACTTAATTTATATTCTTCCTCACCTCTTCTAAGTTCTAACCATTTCTTTGCGTCTACTTATCTTCTTCTTCCTTCTTTTTCTTTTTCTTTTTTCCTCTCACAAAGCCACATGAAGCAGAAGAATGGCGGCCAATGGCCCATTTCAGCCTGTTTCGGTGGACAGAATCGGGCTGAATCGGTCTGTTTTGGCGGCCGTTTCGGCAGGAATCGGACCATATCAGCTCCCGTTTCAACCCAAATCAGCCGGTTTTGTCGCGAATCGGGCTGTATTGAAAAAAGAAAAAGAAAAAGGCGAATTGGCGCGTTTGACGCCGCGCCGAGGTGAGTCCGGTGCGGGTGCAGCGGCTTAGAGCCGCACCCATGCTTTCTAGATTATGATATCCTGAATGTGTGTGTTGTGCAAATGTGTACTGAATACTACATCATGAGTATACTAAGTCGATCTAGGCTATATAACCGATTAAGAGTTCTAGTCATGACTGATGTTTTGAACTATAGAGTAAATAAGATTAACACTAACCAACTTATCACAATTGAACATTGATCCTCTTCGCCCTCCCCCCGCCCCCCGGGCGGACCCTTTGGTTTTAAAATCAAGTTGGTTTTGAAACATTGCTTCTAGGTTACATTGTCTAAGAACCTAGAACTTATTCCTTAGACATTTAATTTTCCACTAAGCAAACACGAGAACTCACTCTCACACAAACATAAATACTTACACACATATCTAGGCTATAAAAGAGATTACGATGAGCTCCAGTTGTGACTAGTCTTTTGGGGTATAGCACAAATGTGATTAGCACTTCTATGAGATTTGAACCTTGACCTCTCTTCTTTGGTTTAACAATCGGGTCAGTTTTTAAAACATTACTTCTAGGTTATATTATCTAAGAACCCAGAATTTGTTCCTTCAACATATATCTTGCCAGTAAGCAAATATGTCAACTCACTCACTCATAAATAGATACATACATTAATATTTGTTAAATTGTAGGAGAGCAATACTTTGCCTAGAATGTTGCACTATTAAAAAAAAATTACTTTATGTGAAGTCAGTTGTGATGCAACATATGATTGTAAAAGTAAGGAAAATGAAAGAAGAAACAGAACAACCCTAGGCTTCACCACATGGAGCTATTTGAAAGCCCAGGCTTCGCCACCAAAGGCTACTTGGAATCACCACTAAGTTAGAGAGAAAAATCTCAATTTTAGATTATTGAACATATGGTGCTGACACCAAGATGCAACAAGATTAGCACTAATTTAAATTTCAAATTTTGATATTTCATTGATAAATTTTATTTTAATTCAAGATTTTGCAGGATTATGTCTTGTTTTTTGAACTATTTTCCTTATTGATGTACTCACTGAAGGCTTATTTAAAAAGGCTTTAATAAACACGCAAGGCAGACCTTGATGAATGAAGTTTTGTGTTGATAATTTTCCAATTGCTGGATGATGAATCCTAGCCACTTGGGTGCTGATTCCTAAGTTTTCCTGCTTGAAACTGATTATAAGCAAACCTAAGTGTTGATTCTTAGGTCTATCCTTTATATTTCATTCAATTTCCATTTTTATCTTCATTTTCAATACTGTCCGGCATCAACATATGTGTATGATGTGCTCAAAGAAATCAAACGCATATCCAATGAACCTCAAATAATTAATACATTACCGAATGAACAATTTGTTGTGCAAAAACATCACTTCTACTACGACACACCCATGATGCCATTCCAGTTTCCAAATCCACCAGAGCAGCTCCCAAATTAGTACCTGTAACAACCAACCCCTATTAATTCCTGTAACAACACCTGCCTCCCCAAAAATTAAAAGATACCAATCTGTATTACATGACATGAAAATGAATTATTACTTAAAAAGTTGAATCAATTGCTACTTCATAGAAGGAAATAAAACAAAATATTTATAATTAGATGTCAAGAGTTTGACCTAATAATATAATCTAACATATAAAATCAGAAGCTGAAAAAATGTTCAATTTTGAAAAGCCCTAGAGTGTCTCACATTACACCAAGTGGCATATCTAACTTTTCTCAAATTTGTAGTTCTACAACCACAAGATTTTATTCAAATTTGTAGTTTGTTCCACTAAATTTGCACAATTCTAGAGTCCTACAATTAAAAGACTTCTATTCTTACATATTTTTTTCTTGCCATTTTATTCCCCAAATTTCATGTTTAAGCATTCCAAGATGCCAAGATTTATAACCCTGCTCTCAAAATTCCCCTCTTCATAACAAATCTACAAATTAGCAGAGAAAGTCTTTGCAAGTACCATTGAACTAAAATTTCAACATAAGGTAACGAAAAACAGGTATATTTTTTTTTTTTTTGATAAACAACAGGTATATTTCTTTCTAATATAAGGGTACTATGTGAAATGAAATTCAATATCTTAGCCTTGCATTGATGATAAATCAAAGTTATCTTACATTCTCATATCTAGGATTGCATATTTAGTGTGCTCTCAAGAAATTACATTCTTTCAACATGCTTTTCCATAACCATCTGTTTGTATAATTCTTAAAACTTTAGAACATGGTTGCTCATGCCCAGGTGGTCATTGCTGGAAATAAAACACTGACTAGAAGAAGCTAAATTTCAGGATGTGTAAATTTGGCATTGGCAGATCCTTGACTCTGAAATATTCAGAGATATAAAAAATGGATGTCGTTGGATACAATATGAAATACAACAGTAAAAAATTTCAACACAGTAGGTCTTGCAGATCTTCATTTTCTTAAATAATGCTTGAGGGGGAGATATGATGATGATTCATGGTTATTATTTAAGGAGTTGTTTTGATGGTTGCAACCTTCATTTAATTTTTAAAAAAAATCTAATTTTCTTCATTCATTTAATCTTCATTTCCTTATTTAAAAATTCATGTTATACCTAGAGAATAATAATTTAGAAAATAAATTATAATTGGATTGGATATTATCTCAAATTTAGCATTTGGTTTCATGAACAATGTTTTTGGACTAAATATTCATATTATTGTTACGCTGTTGCATTTTTCTTTCCACTATGGTTTTTCTCTCTTTTTAATATTTTCTATCTTTGACTCATTGTATGGTTTGAGTAGGTTGATCTTTGTGATTCCTTTTTTTAAAATTATAAATTGGTGATCTTCATGATTCGCTGCTAATGAACTAATTTTTAATATCTAAAAATGTGTTTGTTGCTTTACTCTAACAACAAATTGGTTTACTTGTCCTTTACATTATTGGTTTTTAAAATATATATATATATATTTTTTTTTGATCATGCTCCCCAAGAAATTTGAGATGTAATTACAAATTAAACATTTTGAATAAATGACTCAATCATAATGACAGGGCCAAAATTGGGAATTAAGCCCATTTTCCTAACTATATAATTAGTAGACACGGTTTTAAAAGTATATATTTTACTAACATCTAGAGTATGAAAGACTTGATTTTGGGCTATAAATCGAGTCTCAAAGACTCAATTTTCATGGTCTGATCATGTTTGATGTGGCATTTTTTCCCACCTAGCGTCCACCTGGAAATCGAGTCTCTAATGGTGCATACTAGGATGAGATCAATTTGGATCATACAAGTGATTCAGGCTATATAAGCAATTATGAGGAGCCCCAAATGTGTATAGTTCTTAAGAGGTATGACACAAATGCGACTAGCACTTGCATTATAACAAATGGTATCAAAGTCAATCAGATATTGCCATATGACTTTTGAATTGAAGCACTATATGGGCCCTTAAAAGAAAGTCAAGGCTTTGAATAGGGAAGATTATGATCTATGTAGCACAGGTGTGGATCCGGATTCGGGTGCGGGTGTGGATGCGGGTGTGGAACTCGGCAAGGACTCGGAAATTTTTGAAAAAGTAGGGTGTGTAGGCGGCGGGATACGTTTTTAATAAATTATTAAATATATTTTTATATAGTGAATTTAATATTTTTATATAAAAAAATTCAAATAAAGGGGTAGAGTTTATTATTAAAGAACAATTATTTATGATTTGTTTTTAATAAAATCAATATTTTTGGTAATTGTAAACAAAAAACCACCTTCCAAGAAGGTTCCTTTGCTCCTTTTCCAATTCCCAAGCCCACCCACGTGAAACAATTGACTTTCTCACCTACTTAATTTATATTCTTCCTCACCTCTTCTAAGTTCTAACCATTTCTTTGCGTCTACTTATCTTCTTCTTCCTTCTTTTTCTTTTTCTTTTTTCCTCTCACAAAGCCACATGAAGCAGAAGAATGGCGGCCAATGGCCCATTTCAGCCTGTTTCGGTGGACAGAATCGGGCTGAATCGGTCTGTTTTGGCGGCCGTTTCGGCAGGAATCGGACCATATCAGCTCCCGTTTCAACCCAAATCAGCCGGTTTTGTCGCGAATCGGGCTGTATTGAAAAAAGAAAAAGAAAAAGGCGAATTGGCGCGTTTGACGCCGCGCCGAGGTGAGTCCGGTGCGGGTGCAGCGGCTTAGAGCCGCACCCATGCTTTCTAGATTATGATATCCTGAATGTGTGTGTTGTGCAAATGTGTACTGAATACTACATCATGAGTATACTAAGTCGATCTAGGCTATATAACCGATTAAGAGTTCTAGTCATGACTGATGTTTTGAACTATAGAGTAAATAAGATTAACACTAACCAACTTATCACAATTGAACATTGATCCTCTTCGCCCTCCCCCCGCCCCCCGGGCGGACCCTTTGGTTTTAAAATCAAGTTGGTTTTGAAACATTGCTTCTAGGTTACATTGTCTAAGAACCTAGAACTTATTCCTTAGACATTTAATTTTCCACTAAGCAAACACGAGAACTCACTCTCACACAAACATAAATACTTACACACATATCTAGGCTATAAAAGAGATTACGATGAGCTCCAGTTGTGACTAGTCTTTTGGGGTATAGCACAAATGTGATTAGCACTTCTATGAGATTTGAACCTTGACCTCTCTTCTTTGGTTTAACAATCGGGTCAGTTTTTAAAACATTACTTCTAGGTTATATTATCTAAGAACCCAGAATTTGTTCCTTCAACATATATCTTGCCAGTAAGCAAATATGTCAACTCACTCACTCATAAATAGATACATACATTAATATTTGTTAAATTGTAGGAGAGCAATACTTTGCCTAGAATGTTGCACTATTAAAAAAAAATTACTTTATGTGAAGTCAGTTGTGATGCAACATATGATTGTAAAAGTAAGGAAAATGAAAGAAGAAACAGAACAACCCTAGGCTTCACCACATGGAGCTATTTGAAAGCCCAGGCTTCGCCACCAAAGGCTACTTGGAATCACCACTAAGTTAGAGAGAAAAATCTCAATTTTAGATTATTGAACATATGGTGCTGACACCAAGATGCAACAAGATTAGCACTAATTTAAATTTCAAATTTTGATATTTCATTGATAAATTTTATTTTAATTCAAGATTTTGCAGGATTATGTCTTGTTTTTTGAACTATTTTCCTTATTGATGTACTCACTGAAGGCTTATTTAAAAAGGCTTTAATAAACACGCAAGGCAGACCTTGATGAATGAAGTTTTGTGTTGATAATTTTCCAATTGCTGGATGATGAATCCTAGCCACTTGGGTGCTGATTCCTAAGTTTTCCTGCTTGAAACTGATTACAAGCAAACCTAAGTGTTGATTCTTAGGTCTATCCTTTATATTTCATTCAATTTCCATTTTTATCTTCATTTTCAATACTGTCCGGCATCAACATATGTGTATGATGTGCTCAAAGAAATCAAACGCATATCCAATGAACCTCAAATAATTAATACATTACCGAATGAACAATTTGTTGTGCAAAAACATCACTTCTACTACGACACACCCATGATGCCATTCCAGTTTCCAAATCCACCAGAGCAGCTCCCAAATTAGTACCTGTAACAACCAACCCCTATTAATTCCTGTAACAACACCCGCCTCCCCAAAAATTAAAAGATACCAATCTGTATTACATGACATGAAAATGAATTATTACTTAAAAAGTTGAATCAATTGCTACTTCATAGAAGGAAATAAAACAAAATATTTATAATTAGATGTCAAGAGTTTGACCTAATAATATAATCTAACATATAAAATCAGAAGCTGAAAAAATGTTCAATTTTGAAAAGCCCTAGAGTGTCTCACATTACACCAAGTGGCATATCTAACTTTTCTCAAATTTGTAGTTCTACAACCACAAGATTTTATTCAAATTTGTAGTTTGTTCCACTAAATTTGCACAATTCTAGAGTCCTACAATTAAAAGACTTCTATTCTTACATATTTTTTTCTTGCCATTTTATTCCCCAAATTTCATGTTTAAGCATTCCAAGATGCCAAGATTTATAACCCTGCTCTCAAAATTCCCCTCTTCATAACAAATCTACAAATTAGCAGAGAAAGTCTTTGCAAGTACCATTGAACTAAAATTTCAACATAAGGTAACGAAAAACAGGTATATTTTTTTTTTTTTGATAAACAACAGGTATATTTCTTTCTAATATAAGGGTACTATGTGAAATGAAATTCAATATCTTAGCCTTGCATTGATGATAAATCAAAGTTATCTTACATTCTCATATCTAGGATTGCATATTTAGTGTGCTCTCAAGAAATTACATTCTTTCAACATGCTTTTCCATAACCATCTGTTTGTATAATTCTTAAAACTTTAGAACATGGTTGCTCATGCCCAGGTGGTCATTGCTGGAAATAAAACACTGACTAGAAGAAGCTAAATTTCAGGATGTGTAAATTTGGCATTGGCAGATCCTTGACTCTGAAATATTCAGAGATATAAAAAATGGATGTCGTTGGATACAATATGAAATACAACAGTAAAAAATTTCAACACAGTAGGTCTTGCAGATCTTCATTTTCTTAAATAATGCTTGAGGGGGAGATATGATGATGATTCATGGTTATTATTTAAGGAGTTGTTTTGATGGTTGCAACCTTCATTTAATTAAAAAAAAAAAATCTAATTTTCTTCATTCATTTAATCTTCATTTCCTTATTTAAAAATTCATGTTATACCTAGAGAATAATAATTTAGAAAATAAATTATAATTGGATTGGATATTATCTCAAATTTAGCATTTGGTTTCATGAACAATGTTTTTGGACTAAATATTCATATTATTGTTACGCTGTTGCATTTTTCTTTCCACTATGGTTTTTCTCTCTTTTTAATATTTTCTATCTTTGACTCATTGTATGGTTTGAGTAGGTTGATCTTTGTGATTCCTTTTTTTAAAATTATAAATTGGTGATCTTCATGATTCGCTGCTAATGAACTAATTTTTAATATCTAAAAATGTGTTTGTTGCTTTACTCTAACAACAAATTGGTTTACTTGTCCTTTACATTATTGGTTTTTAAAATATATATATATATATTTTTTTTTGATCATGCTCCCCAAGAAATTTGAGATGTAATTACAAATTAAACATTTTGAATAAATGACTCAATCATAATGACAGGGCCAAAATTGGGAATTAAGCCCATTTTCCTAACTATATAATTAGTAGACACAGTTTTAAAAGTATATATTTTACTAACATCTAGAGTATGAAAGACTTGATTTTGGGCTATAAATCGAGTCTCAAAGACTCAATTTTCATGGTCTGATCATGTTTGATGTGGCATTTTTTCCCACCTAGCGTCCACCTGGAAATCGAGTCTCTAAGACTCGATTTATAAGCCCAAAAAAATTTAAGTCCAAGCCATTCCCAGAAATACCCAAAAAAAAAAATTTAAGAAATCACCACCAACCATTCCTTTTCTCACCCACCATTCCATCTCTCCCAAAACCCACCGGTGCCACCCACAAACCGACGCCACTCAGCAGCGACACCACCCATAGACTCCACACCTCCTCCTTCCTCTCGTCTCTCTCACAAAATCCATCGGGATCTTTTTTGGCTTATAAATCAAGTCTTAGAGACTCGATTTCCAAGTGGACGCCATGTGGAAAATACGCCAAATCAGATGTGATCAAAACACTGAAATCGAGTCCTTGAGACTCGATTTATAAGCCCTAAATTGAGTCTTTTAAACTCGAGATGTTAGTAAAAAATATAGTTTTGTAATCGTGCTTACTAATTATATTGTTTGGCAAACAAGGTT
Organism: Quercus suber; assembly: GCF_002906115.3. Lineage (NCBI taxonomy): Eukaryota > Viridiplantae > Streptophyta > Magnoliopsida > Fagales > Fagaceae > Quercus > Quercus suber. Next base: position 859,106 of record NW_027069506.1, read on the forward strand.
AATTCCCAATTTTGGCCATAAAGACAGTATTGAAACCCAACTTTTTATTTTCAGATTTTCTCTTATTTTACTCCATATACCTAGATTTGAATGGTAACAAAATATTAGGGGAATAGAACTCAAGATATAAAAATGTAAGTTGACTCTTATACCTATATTATTTAAACTTTTTATGTTCATATTGAATATTTCATGTTTTTCTAATTGGTTATAGAATCTATTGAGAGCATCATATAAATTGAGAATATTATATAAATGAGGAGTCTTGTTCCAAGCTATATGTGCTGATGTGAGAGGATAAGATCTATGATTCCATGTCCATGAAATATTACCTAATGAGCTGGCATGCAAGAAAATTTCAATAATAATATTGTAATATTGTGCCTTTAATTTATAGCGAATAAAAAGAATTAATTTATACAACTATTTTTTATTTTTAGTTTTTTACTATACCAAAAATGTTTAATGAAATGGACACTACAGTGCACTATTTAGGTACAAGGCTACTATATTTATGCAAAAGAAAAACACAAGAATCTGAAAAACCACCATAGCTTGGGGCATATGAACTTAGGTCCAAGCAGAAGAGAATGCAAAGCTAAATTTAGAATTAATCTCTCATTGAGAGAGAGAGAGAGAGAGAGAGAGAGAGAGAGAGAGAGAGACTTGCCAATCACAGCTTGACTCCTATTAAAATGGTAATCAGCAGTCCAGATGGTGCGATTGAAAGTAGCAACCTCATGTATTCTTTGACTTATGCTTGAAATACTTGAATTGAGATCTAACGGTTTAGTGAGCTTAACAATATAGAGAGATCCACCAGATGTCTCTGATCCCAAAGTACTTATACTGTTTTCCAACGTCAAGGCATTGCAAATGCAAAAACTGATTTCCCATTTCAGAAATATAATGAAGATTGTTTCACCAAGAATATAATAGGGATCATGAGTATGAAAGGTATGCCAAAAGCGAACTGCACCACATAAACTATACAAGCTGTGAATCAAGAACATACATAGTTGAAAATCCAATAGCAGGCTCCACAAAAGATCTGGTTGCATGAATTCCATATGGACTACATAACTGTCCATTGCTCCAAAAGATGCCTTTAAACCATTTCATAAAGGATTATAAAAAGAGAACCACTTATTTCTTCCTACAAGCTCAACTAAGATAGCAATATAAGAAGCAACATGAAAAAAGAGTATCAAAATTTGAAATTATGAAAGGATACATTGCATCCTGGACATTTGAACCATCATCCATTGAGGGAGAGTGCTTTCCAAACATTTTTATACAAGATATGTTTGATGGCATTTGTAATAAAGATCCTGCAGGTCTCCAGATATGCCCAGGAGTTCTACCACACTCTGCTTGGTCTTCTTTAACTTTCGGCCACACTCGATCTGGCATGCATTTTACCCCGTAATCAAATTGTTGTACTTTTCCAACTTCAACAAAACTGCGAGAGGACCAAACTTCATATGCAATAACTTGTAATAGACTCTTTTTGTATAAACATTATATAAAGGTTTATAATTAAAAAATGCCAAAACAAGTTTGCAGCGCTATATAGAAAAGCGGTAATTATATCATTGTAACACTCGAGAATTATTATGTTTCCTTTTCTAAAAGTGAGCTACACTTAAATCAAAACTGGAATGCTTGTTTTGCAGAAGCACATACTGTAACTTAGAACGCAGGAAAATGCAAATTTCCAGTGTAAAAGGGAAGGGCAGATGACAAACATAAAAACAGAGACATGTCAGAAGCCTGGAGTACCACAGTCAAGGTATCAGAAATATAGTGGGGTAAAAAAGCCAAGCACACAATCCCACAATGAAGCATAACAAAGAAACTACTGGATAACAAGGCCATTGGTGGAAAATGTCACGTAGAACCATAAAAAGGCAGAGAAGTACAAAAGATATGTCAAAGCTCCATTCCCTCCACAGACAGAGAACCTTGAAAAAGAGACATTAGGATGTCTGGAGAGCATGTCATTGGTAATATCAGCACCATGAAAATATCATTCTGTGTATTATGACTTCTTTTGTTTTTTGCAATGTTTTATCATGGTTCGACAAACATCAATGAAATTAGGAAAACTTTCCTTAGTGTAAGTCAACATAAAAGAAACACTTGATAATACAGTAAAACCTTCCATAAAAACTATCTAATAATATAGATATCATTTTTGAACCTAACCTTGGATGGGGGAAGGGGCAAGAAAAACAAAGTCCCTTCGACTCCTTACCGTATATTATTTAAACACCACATCACAGACCCATCTAAAATGATCTAGCTGTGTCTGCTTTAGGTCCCAAATCAGAACTCAGTATCTATCACATGATAACACTAAACAAAATGCTTACATAGCTAATAGCTAGGACATTACATGATATAAAAGATTATAAGCTGCATTTAGCATATAAAATTTCTTAAAATTGGAAACAACATTTCCCTCCACTATTTTTAGGGCAATTAAAAATCACTGTTCATATGCTATTCACAAATCTACTAAAATCCCCCAAACTAAAATCACTTCCAATTTTTTTCCTTCCTCATGGTACAAGTAGTTACCTGAAAAACAGTTTATATGCCCTACTCAAGTCATTGCATTCAGTTATTTAAAAAGAATGTTTCATTTTCTAATGCCGCCAACATAAAATGGTGGATGATTTTTTCAATTTTTTTTTTTTTTTCAAATAAATATGCCATTTCTAGAATCTTAGAACCCAGAGGCCAGAAATTATTATTATATTGACCATAGCTTACTGCAAAACCTTGACTCTTACGGAATGTTCCAAAGATCTTGCATTATAGAATGAGCACACAGGCACAAGTGTACCACACTACAATTCCATTATACCTCAAGGAGCCATGTACACCGCCTGCTAATAAAACATCCATTTCAGATTGACCCTCGAGTGTCTGTACATCAATGTGTATCTGTTCCAAAGCACCATTCACAATCTTATCTGTTCCACCATACTTCCAAACCTGTAAAGTAAAAAAAAATATATTAAAAAATTAAATAAAAGTGTGAAACAATTTACTGAAACATGCTGCTGCAACCTTAGAACAATGATAATACTATGAGTCATGACTCATGAAGACATCATTAATACATCACCTAAAAATAGTGTTGTGCAGTGAAACCTAGCATTCCGTCACCTCTGGCATTATCCATTGTTGGCAATCACACCAACCAAGCTACTTTACTCCGGTAACCACAAACACACTTTGAAACCTGAAACTTAGCCCTTGATATGACAGCAACGACGAAACCAGTCGCCATTGCCACCACCAATTGTGTCACAGCAGTCAAGCCTCTACTGTGACTGCTACTGCACCAGGTAACACCTCTGAGACCATCAGAACACCACAAACTGATTGGATTCCACCTAAAACTGCCAGAATGTCACTCTAGGGTAATGATTTGACCTACTATGGCTTAATCAGTTCATATGTTGCATGGACACAGTTAAAATGGCCGAGTACCTGTACCTGTGTGGGTACCTGTGCAACTTAGGTGTTTAGTTTATTTGAACTCTTGGTTTGGACTTTAGACAACATTTTATAGGTGTCATTGCACTTCTTTGCTATTTATTACTGCCTTTAAATTAATTTTAGATATGTTTTCAAGAAATTTATTGTTGTTACTTAATTTTAAAACCTAAAATAAACGCATTATGTCTAAAAATATTTAAAATATGCCTAAAAACATATTAATTAATTCATTAATTGTTGTACCCCAGACATGTCATACCCCTATTTTGTCAAAAAATGTCATACCCCCGTACCTGTACCTATAATCATGCAACTTAGATCAGTCGCTAGAGCCATTTCTTCAGTCAATGTCTATCAGTACTGTTTATTTTGTTTGTTTTTGGTTGTGTTGCTGCATAATCAAAGGACAACATACAAATTGTCTTCTCATATGCTCTCAATTACCTCAATTTGTCTCAATGGAAGTAATTTTGTGCAGTGGGCTCTATTGGATTATCATACAAATAATATGTATGTGTGTTAGGATGTATTAATTAACCATAAAATACAGTTCCCAATCCCAATGCTTAACAACAAAATGAAATCTTATGGATAATTTTTAGAGCCAACAACAGTAAAACACATTCAGAGATCCAAATTCTTCATGTGTAATCTCAGAGGATGCAAAGGAAAAAGAAAAAATGGAAGTAATGTTTGTTTTTTGTCAGCTAAACTCTCCCAACTCTTTATGGTTTGTGATGCTGCACATTCCTGTTTGGTTAACTTGCAACTTCTAACACAATTTGTTATGTATTAGTTGGCGATAATGTGAAGATTTTAACTTCACTGAACCCATGGAAGAGTTTAATCACCACAACATACATGACTTGTAACTCAAATATGGGCCCATAAGGGCAAAGTCAAATTCAGTTCATGAGACATCATATCTAATCTGTTTTGACAAGACAAAAATAACACTGTTGCTATCTAGTACAAAGATGATTCCACAGAAGCTGTAAACTTAAGCCCAGGCCCAGCAAGCACAATATTAAACAAAGCAGAACTTCTTTTACTCAAAACTAGAGTTCAAAACCAGGGCCAAAGCAAATACACTGCATAGTTTACATATGCTACAAATCCACAAAAGTAGCTTTACAAATCTTCACAAAAGCCTATTTGTGCTTCAATAGTTTCCTATAGTGAAATAAAAATAAAAAAAAGAATGTGACAGCAGGCTACACAATGAGGTAGCCTTCCCTTTGCAAATCCCTCACTTCCCAGGGGTTGAGCCTAAGAACTCCCCCTGTTCCCCCAGGGCCATGGGAAGAGATACCACCTCCCTACTAGGGTAAGTGGTGATTAAGCCTGTTCCAAAATACATATTTTTAATGTAAAATCTTTAAAAGCTTAAGGAAAATATACTTATAAAAATAAATAAAAAAGCTTAAAGAAAATAAGAAAGAAGGAAAAAAATCACTGATCTAAATGTCAGTAAAGTAAACTCATTAATCTTTATCAAATGATACAATCATATTGGATTATCTAATCAATTTATGTAAACGTGCATGTAATTGGCATTTGGCAATGGCCTATACTTAGATGTGCATATGTTACTCAAGATTCCAACAACTTTCACATTTAACTATTACCATACAGTTGATACATTGCCTATGGTGAAAAATAGAAAAGTACCACTTATTACCCAAAGAAAAAAAATTCAGAAAAGGATTTTAACTTTAACATCCTGAGTTGATAGATGACAATTAAAGCTGGAAAAGCAATAACTTCACAAATTAAAAGCCTATCTTCAATCAACATACCACAGGTTGTGATACTTGTATCCTTTGGATTTCCTCCTTGAAGTTACACTTTCCTTTACTGAATGGAATAACGTTACCATATAACTCCCTAACCTGAAGCAGCTTAGAAGCTCTTAATCCAGTTCTCCTACATAAATTCAATGCCTGAGATAAAATGAGTCAGAGCAAGTCAAGAATTTTTTTCCAAAATTCAAGAAAGAACTACAATCAAGAGCAAAAGAGAGAGAAAAAACAATGGCAACCAGTGGCTGCTGCAAATTTGGACAGCTTCAGATGCAAATTTCATTTCTTGTGTATAAATATAAAACATTTATCATGAATAAACATTTTTAAACCAAGCAGTACTATTTATAAACAGAAAGTACTATATAAAAATATAATCTTCTCAATAAAACTGACCCTACAATAAAGAAGAACATACTCTATTTGTTTTTTTGTGATGATGTGGAACCTCACCAAGGCAGGGCCCTTTGGACCCACCCCTAGGAAGTAAACCATAGATACACAATCCCACCCACTAGAACCATGTATCAGGTAATCCAAGTAAACAACTAGTCAGGATTGAACCCAGGACGTTTGGATCTACAGCTCATCCCAAGCCTCCAAGCACTAGGCTGCACCCTGACAGGTACAAGAAAAACATACTCTGTAACAAAGATGAGGAACTTGAATACTTATCATGAAAAAGTACAATCTCTTTTTCAAATCTTTTTTTTGTGGGGGGGTTGTGGGGGGTGCTATGGTTCAAAGGCCCATACATGTGCATGATATAAATCTGGATTAAGCTGCATTTCTCCGAACAAATTGATTCCCAAGAACAAAAATGTCAAGTGTTTTTGTTTTCAAGTTATAATCTAACCCTCAAATTGACAACAAACACATCCAACATAACATGACAAGGGAGATGGCGAAAATTAATAATCGAGTTAGATTTCTTAATATGAATTTCTGTCACATGTGCACCTAGATCTCCAGGTAACTGAACTAGTCTGGATTAAATGTCTTTCAGAAAAAATTATGATGTAACTATACATGTAGTTTGATTATCTCATGTTTTAATAGTACTGTTACTGGCTTTATAATTTTTTGATTCTCTTCCTCTGTTTACGCCTATTAGGCTATGTGGAACTTGGTTTTTGTGTTTGATCCGGTTTATGAGCCAACCTGAACCGACTTGGAAGCATTACGGTTTTAAATGAAAAATTTTCTGAGGCTTAGTCCATAGAGCAGTCAATTTTGGCCCGTGTTTTTGGATCCACTTTTTGGGATATATATATATATATATATAATGTTGCTTCAAATAAGGTTAGAGGTATTGAGAAACTATATTGCCACCTCTATATTTTTCTCCTTGATATAGTGAAATCACTGCAACTCCATGGATGTTGGCACATTGCCGAACCACGTATATCTTTTTCCTTTGCACATTTTTCTCTCCATTTTTTGTCTCTCACAGATCTAGGAATAGTTTAAATTCCTAACAACGTCGAGCCAGCACTTGCTTATCCATATCTGAGTCCCATCAGCCAATGGTGATCAATCAGAAACAAAGGGAGGGAAGAATAATCCAAAATTTGAGGACATATATAAGGCAGATGATATACCTGATCCTGCTCTGTTGTGGCATACCCAGCATTCTGTGCAATAATTATTTCCGATCTATTTAATATATTGCAACGACAAGAATAACATGCTACAGAACTACCCGGGCAGTGGCCATCCTCATAAGTGTAGCAAATCCTAGATAAATGGGAGAGGATTGACAACATGAATCAAGGTAGTAATCACTTGTTTTAGACATTCTCGTTCCTCCTCCATAAACTCCTCACAATCATTAAAAAACTATCAGTCAGTAACACAGTTTTTTTCCTTAAATTTATAGGTGCACACATAATACAGTATTCCTTCTTTTATGCATCGTATCTTGTCAGTTTTGATCATCTGCAATCTCTCCTCAGATACCATCATCGTCCAACTAGATGCTTTCAGTTATTTATAATAAAGTTGTCCTCCTACTTCTGAACTTGTCACACAAGGCCAGTAGGAACCTCTCATTACCATACACTCTCAGTTCAAAATCAGTATCATCAAACTATAAAGTTTTTATCCAGTTTATGTTTCTGGAAACTTCAATAAGTTTGCAATTTATTCCAGTAAAAAGATTTTATGTCAATATCATACGTAAGCAATCAATTCAACCTCACACTAAGTCGGCCCCAGTAAGTCAAAGTTTCTTCAGCCTTGAATTATGAGGTTACTCCCTTAGATTCCAAAAACTCAGCCTAAACTCTTTCCATAAATCATTAGTATTATTCCAGATGGCATCACCATGTTCATCCAAGTTTGAATTTCCATCGTTACCCAAAAAAAAAAAAAAAGATATGCCCTAATTTTATACTGAACAATTTAATAAGTCTCATTGTTTGTAAGGGACTAAACTACTCTACTTTAATGTGTCTATACGTCAAGTATTCACCTCCCAAATAAAGAACATGCCTCAAAGTATGCCAACCATTCCCACTAATCAAAATGTTTCTAAACCACCAAAATGAAACTTGCACCATCAATGTGATGACACCACAAGCATCAAACCAATCAAACAAGTGAAAGATTTTAGCTAAAGCACACTGAACAAAAACTTGGGAAATCAAACACATCATTTGAGATACAAGACAGTCTAAGCATAGCCCATCAAACATAAGCACACATAGAACTTTTATAAGACAAAGACCCTATATACCATCACCGAAAATTATTCAATACACCACAAGCAATGCTCCCTCATCCCACATGAATGGTGGGTCTCACAATAAATTTAACATACATTTTTTTAAAAATCAAATTTTTAGTATATAGACGTAACAAATCAAATGTTTAGACACGCCATCTTTACAAAATCAAATTTTTAGACATAGCACCCTCACAAAATTAAATTTTTAGTATGTACATGTAAAAAATTAGAATCCATACCCTTGTGGACTTTGGAGTTGGTTCTTGTGCAGTAGCTAAAGACGAAGAACGAGAAGAGCCGGGTATTGGGCCTTTAATAGGGAAGTAACGGTTCTTCTCCTTATCATAATAAAACCCAGGAAGATCTGCCATATATGTATTACAATCACCATCATAAACTAAAAAAAAAACGAAACCCAGAATCTAAAACAACCCAGAAAATAAACAAAAGAAGCAGAATAATTGAAATTATATATGTAAGCCCAACTAAAAGTAAAAGGAAATTGAAGAAGAAGGAAGAGTACCTTGTGGCATGGCTTCAGAGAAACCGGGTGTCTGTACTGTATTGTTTTGTGTTGTTGTTTTAGGGTAAGAATGGTAAAGAGCGGTGGAGGTGTGTGAAGAGAAAAACGGTCAAAACTTGCGTGTGTTGCTGAGGCGGTGGAACCAAAACTAAACAAATGGATTAATTGAAGGTACTCTCTCGTTCCCAACTCTTCTTATTAGTTATTAGGGGTATCATCAAATCCACCACCCTTACGAAATTGGCCCAACCCAACCTAACCCCTTGGATCAGGTTAAGTGTGGGTTGATTATTTTTTCTAACTCATTTGCCTTAAACCAACCTAGCATGTATGTAACTTTATTTTATTACTTTTATTTTAATATTTTAATTTAATTAAAATTTTTTGGTATTTTGAAAATTAATTTTAATCAATCTGAAAATTTAGAATATAATTTAAGCATATCATAAAAAAATGTAATATATTATTTAAAAAATGTTTAAATAATTGATAAAAACCTAATTTTTACAAGACATAAAATATGTATGTATAATCCACCGACTTATGCGAGCTAGATTGGGTTGTTTCTACATAAGTGGTGGACTGGATTGAGATTTTTTAAACCAATATTGTCAAGTTGGGTTGAAAAATTTTTCCAACTCTACTCATGTATACATGTACTTCTTATTAGTAGCTTCAAGTTAACTCTATTTGGATTGGGGTTTTTTGTTTTTATTTTACTAATTACAGAGTTTTAATTTTATCAACAAAAAAAAAAAAAAAAATTACACGGTTTCAAATTAACTCACTTTAAATGATTTATTTTTTATATTTGCAATTTCTGTATAGTAAGTAATATAAAAACTATTTCAAATTTTTTTTTTCAAAGCAATTAATATAAACAAGCTTAAAATGAAAAACCCACCCTCTATGTTTTACTAAAATTCATTCCAGGCCTTTAACTTTGCTTTTATTCATTTCAGTCCTCTAACTTTTAAGTTTATTCAATTAAGGTTTTTTTATTAGCTTTTGTTATATGTTGTGGTTAATCTTCCAAAATTTTTAATTTTTCTTCAAATTTTTTAAATTAAAAAAATTTAATCAATGATTGAAAAGTATTTTCCAGATTTTTTTTTTCAAAAAATTTTAACAAAAGTTTTCATAAATACCTTAATTGAATAAATCTAAAATTTAGAGGATTGAAATGAACAAAAACAAAGTTATGAAAAAACTTAGAGGGTGTATTTTACATTTTAGCCTATAAAAGGCTAAAACAGCAAGTTCTAATGGGAAATCATAAAGAATAATAATTATCCTAAACCAACAAAGAAATCATATGATTAACCTTAAACCAAAAAAAAAAAAATATATATATATATATATATAGGGGTAATTACACTCCCCTCCCTTAAGGTTTGAGGGAATGACACCCAACCCCAAAGCTAAATGGGAAAAAACACTCCCCTCTCTTGAGCTTTGAAAAAATTAACACCCCCCCCCCCCCCTCCCTCTTATGTTTATATTAGTAACAAAATATTCTAAATTTTTATAAGAATCTATTTACAAAAGTTTAACCATGGATAATAAAAAAATAACCAATAAATTTAGAATAAAAATGCAAAATTAATCAAGCACCAAAACAATTGCAGCAGCAAATCTCTCCAAAACCCGTTGAAAAAAGAAAAAAAATCATACTTAATATTCTTAAATACACTTCAATTAAAAATTTAATAGAATGAATTTTAATTTTGAAATTGAGGATAATTCTTGAAACTTGCCTTTAAACAAAGGACAGGTTAGTACACAATATTTTTAATATTAATTTAATAAAGTTTAGTCAATCAGATGTCAAGGGGGGGAGGGGGGGGGGGGG
>NW_027069506.1:876625-909981 GCF_002906115.3 Quercus suber
GAGGAGGACATCACCTGTCCGAGGAAGATGTCTTACTTTGATGTGATATTGGAGACTAAATGAGTAGAGGAAAAGTCTAATTGATTGTCCGAGGACTCCACCTGATCAAGATAAGCTCAAAACATACCCAGGAACGATAAGGATGAGGAAATATCTGAGGGAAAGGCTGCTGCCACCGTATTCAATGCACTGCAACAGCTTTTCTGGCCGCATTTATGTGGAGAAGACCTCTGAACAGTGCTCCATAACCTACCGCCACTCACAGAGATGAAAAGAAGCTGCCTGACGGGACAGGTACTTGAGCAAATCCATGGATGGGGAGCACGTGGACGGTAGAGATGAGGATGAGAGTGGCTATATAATAGAGAGAGAGGGTTTGTTACAAACCATGGAATGTATGGGAAACTGATGAATAAATAAGAAGAAGAGTGATAATCCTTTGCTGTGAATCCCTTGTCAACTCTAGTTCTTCAACCCATACTCTACAAATTAATTGTCTTTGGGTTTACATAAAGAAAGTGTACCCTACATAGCCATATTGTTTAAATCTTAAAGTCTCCTTAGTGCCCATTTGTTTCAGCTTTTAGAAGCTGAAACGCACGTTTTGAAGAAAGCTGGAGTCCAAAGCCCGTTTGGTTCAGCATAAAACGCAACTTTTTGGAAAAAGTTGCGTTTTGGGTTTGTGAAGAAAACTCGCAGGATGGGAAAGGAGCTCAAAGCTCCATTTTGGAAAAAGCCCTGTGCGCATTTGAAATCTATCTGTTGGACTCACAGCGCAATTACCAAATTACCCTTTCACACCATTCCTCATTCCTCTCATCTCTCTGCTCTGCCATCTACCTTCTCAATAACAAATTTCCAAATCCAAATAGAAAAAAATATATATCAAATTCCCAAATCAGCTAAGGAAAAAAAAAAAAAATCAATCCCTTGCAAATTAGGATTCCTCAAAATGCAAAACAAAAAAACATCAGAATATAGCAAAATGATAGAATTACAAGACGAAATTGAAGGCGAATGTGTCAACAACACCGACTTCTACTTCAATCAAATTGGCAAACCCCTCCCAATCAAACCCTCTGACTCCGACTCCCACTCTGACCCCATTTTCAATCTCCAAACCCTTCCCTCTCAGCCACTTGCCGTCTCCGAACTCCACTGCCTCATCTTCGTCGCGCACTCCGATGGATTCTGCGTCGCCAGAACCAAAGATGCTATCGATTCCACCAATAACCAACAGACAAAGTGCTAAGAGCAAAGAAAAAAAAAAAAAAAAAGAAGAAGGAGAGCTCTAGAACGTTCTAGAGTTTGGAGGAATGACAGGGAAAAAAAAGAAGAAAGAAGGATAAAAAAGAAAAGAGTAAAGGTACATGTGTGGAGGAGAAAAAAAGAGGGAAAAAAAAAGAGAAAGAAATGCCGTGTGTGGAGGATAAAAAAGAGGGAAAAAAAAGGAAAAAAGAAGAAGGAAATTTTATCACAATATTTTCACAATAAATTTTAAGGGTAAATTATTATTAGCTATGTAGGGTCTTTTTTGTAGCCCAAGTTCCCCAATAATACATTTTTAGAGAGTGGATCAAAGGTTTAGGTGCTCACAGGCTTCAACGAAGCACAAACCACTTTTCTTTTATTGAAGGGTAATAAGCCCAATTTACAACTTAAGGTAGCTCCTCGGCCCACTGACATCGCCTTGGAGCCATTCTATGCCCTTCTCTCCCCCCTATTACTCTTTGCTCACTTTTCTTATATATCTCTCTTCCTCCTCTCCCATTCTTCCTTCTGTTGATCATCTATTGGCCTCTCTTCTAACCGTCCGTCCCATCAGAGGTCTTATCCGTGCTCAAGTGGCTCACCCTGATCGATGTTGCCCTGTCAAGGGGTTACATCCCCATTAATGCGCCAGGAGGGTTAGGTAAGCGCATTCAATGCAGATGTAACAGTTTGCCCAGGGCTTGCCCCTTCGCCGTGCTTCTGTCGCCGACGCGTGGCACTGGGCCCTCTCCTCCTCGGACAGCCAAGGAGTCTCCTTTGGTAGGGTGGTCCTTGTGTTCTCCCGAGGTCTCAGGATGCCCGAGGGCAGGCCCTCATCGAATATGTTCCTCGGGGGTCGGTCCTCACTCTTTCATCCTCAGACACCTCCTGTATCCTTAGCATGGGCCCTTGGGCCTGGCTTGGAGTGGGCCGAGGCTACCTGATTTTCTGGCCCACAATAGCCCCTCAAAATCTTGCTGCACGCATCCTTAAGCGGGGAGGAGGATTTTGACATCTTCGGCCTGTTCCGTGCCCAATCGAGCCTTACTCCTAGTCAGCACGGGGTCTATTCATCTGCCCAAGGCACGCTGCTGACGTTTCAGAGTGCGTAACGTGCCCATCATTAAATTCAGGCGGCTCTGTGTTTCCCACGTCTAACGAGGCGTTACCAATCTAACGGTGGAGGTTTGTTTCGCATTTATGGGCGGGAAAACCCGCATGGCTCTTCGATTTGGGGTATAAATACCCATACGAACCGCTTCTTCCTGTTCCTCGCGTGTCCTTCCTGAGTTCAGATACACTCACATCTCCAGCACCAAAAAAGCCTATCCGAGGAGCTCCTCCTCTTCCCAGTAAGTCGCTCTACCCCTCTTTGAGCTTTCTTCCCCTTTACTCCTTCTCCTTCACTTGTTCTTTCTTAGTTCCTTTAGGCGTCAACTGGGATGGGTAGGTTTAAGAAATATGTCCACACTGAGGAGGTGATGGAGAAATTCATCGCCGACTACAAAATTCCCAGCAATGTAGGTCTGAGATATAGTGAGGACGGGGATTGGCGCTTACATAGGCAGGAGGGCGAAGTGGTAATTCCTATTGTTGCCTTCCTCGAAGGGGGGATGACGATCCCCATAGGGCCGGTGATGAGGAACTACCTCACGCACTTCCGGTTTTAGGATTTTGGGCTGTGTGGACGCCCTGAACGAGAAGATGGGGTTAAGGTTAACCCACCACGACGTGAACTGGTGCTACAACCTTCAGCTTCTTAAGGGCAAGTCTTATTACCTGAAGACGGGGGATGACAGGGTGCGGCTCATCCAGTGCCTCCCTGAGTCCAGCAAGGGGCGGAACGAGGACTTCCTCATCCTGTCAGGGGAGTGGCATGATGGCCTTCACTGCCCAACAACGGAAGGGATACCAGGTGGGGCAGTAGGAGTAGGAGGGGTTTTAAGTTCTTTTGCCCTTTTTTCTTCCCTTTTTTCCTTTTGATAACATGGTGGTGTTTTCCCCTTGTAGACCCGCACGCTTTTGAGCCCCACTTCCATTTGGTCAACCGGGAAGATTTGCAGAAGGCGCTGAGGGCATCGATTTATATAAACGAGGACGACAATCATGTTAGGGCCGCCCACATAATCTTGGGGTATAAACCTGTCTAGAAATCGTTCCCGATTCCAAAGCACGTCATCCGAGCCAACGATCCTCGGCTCTAGAGGATTACTGTGACCAAGGACAGATTTTCTTTCCCCGAGGAGCCCTCCGATCAAGAAGCTGCCATGCTAGCCGTACCCTCTTTTTTCCAAGTATTCGCCGAGGAGGATCCAGAGAGGGAAGGGGACGCGTTTGACGCTTTCGCTCAGCTTGATCAGTCTGAGGACCCTTCCGGGACTTGGGTGATCCTAATTTCACCGAAGCAGACCTCCTTGCTTCAGAAGCCCCTCCTCCGCCAACAATGGGTTACAAGAGGAAGCCCACCACCAACTTGTTGGACCTGATTGAAGGCTAGTCGGGGAAATCCCAACAGAAGCTTCCCCCTCCTCCTCCGAAGACTAGGTCAACTTCTGCTCAGCAGAAGCTCCCTCCTCCTCCTTCCCAAACGAGCCCGCCTCCTGGGTTCGTGCCTGCCGACCCCAAGAAGAAGAAGGATAAGGGCAAAAGGCCTATGGAGGATAAGAAGGTGCCCTCGCAGGAGGAGGACAATACACTGCGGCCGTCCAAGCAGCTTAAAATAGGCGACAAGAGTCAGGACAGGCAGGTCGTCGACACCACCTCGTCCGAGGCTCAGACTTGGCTCCCAGCTCCGATGCTCCATGGAGAGCCCTTAAGGGATAACGCCTCCCTCAGAGACTTTAATGAGGGCGAAGGTGCACGCATGGCCGATGCGCTAGAGAGGAGCCTGCTGCTCCCAGCGGACATGGCCGAGCTTAACTCTTTGACGAGCGAGCAGGTCTTCCTCAGCCTTAAGCGATATATAGGGATGGTAAGGGCTATAATTTCGACTCTCCNTTGTATTTGTTTGATTTTGGTATTTGAGTTAGTATTTGTTTTGTTTGCATATTTTTGTTGGATTTGATTCTGCTTCAGGGTATTTGTGTTAATTTGGTATTGGATAGTCAAGGTTTAGATGTAATTGATGCCTATCTGATGTTGCTTAGGAAATCATTTTATTTATTCTAATTTCTGATTGGTTACCAGGATAAATGAGAGGGAGAAATGACAATTATAGGTCTTGATATTATGTAATAAATTCTTTTGGGTTTCAAATTAAAGAAGGTTGCACTGTGGAGTAGATAGAGTAAATTCCAGTTATATTATTTTCTTGTTGAATTGTTAAATCTAACCCCACTTGAGATAGCCAAATGAAAAAGGGATATATTTCTAATCGATTATCCATAAGAATTATATATATTTTATTCATTCTTTCTATATCAGTGATGCATCTTCATCCTTTTTATTTATTATTTTAGAGTTTGTGAAAGATTTAATTTTATTTAATAGTTTCTGCTTTCCAATTTCTAATTAGACTTAAATTATGTTTGGTATTTTTTTCTGACATGAAGCTGCGGTCCATTGATATCTCTTTTGATTTTAGTTCTAACATCTCATTAGCTAAAGCATGCTTTATGTACTGGGAGAATTTGTCACAACAGACAACTAAACTGCAGGAAAATGACTTAGTGTTTAGGTTCTATTTATTTTATAGAATGTGCCAGTTTTTTTTTTCTGATAAATATTGTCCATAAATCCATCATTAGAAGCTCTTCTAAGATATTTTTCAATATTTATTGACTGTGATTGTTCTCCTTTTTTTTCCCCTGTGATTACTCATTTCAAGTTCAAGCCACTTTTGTTTATTTGGTTTGTGGTCTTTAGCATTTCAGTTGTCGCTGTATGTGTGTGTGTGTGTTTTGCAAGTTTTGAAACAACATATAATTCATAACAGATTTTATAATTCAGTTCAGTCATGGACCTAGAGGAATACCTCCTCACCACAGCCACCACCTTATATTTTGAAGGGTTGAATCTGCCATTGTACCCAAAGGGCACTATAGTGATCTGCTTATTTACTTTAATTTTAAGGAATACAGTTAAAATATAAATGAAAGCAACATGGAAAAGTGTACCAACTGTAGTTTTTGCACCAATAACTTTCTAGATTAAACTTACTAGAATTAAGATACTTCAATGCTATTGTAATAATTCTATTACTAGATTTTATTATATTGTATAGACAACAAAAGTATAACTTAAGGATTTTACATGCTTGAAACATGACTAGAGTATCAAATTATGCCGTGCATTGAGCAGGTTAAAAGCTAGTTTAAATAAGACACATGACTAATAAATAAGTTATGTGATCAAAAGTATGCATTAGACCATCTATGCTCTGTAGTACTGAATGTTGGGTTGTTAAGAAGCAACAAATTCATAAAATGAGTGTAGCTAAAATGAGAATCTTAAGATAGATAGAATGGAATTACACAGATAGGTAGGGTTGAATGGGGAAATTTGCTTAAAGATAAGGGTGGTCCCTATTGATGATAAGATGAGGGAGAATTGCTTGAAATGGTTTAGCCATGTTCAGATGAGAGTGATTAATGCACTGATGAGAAAGAATGAGTTTATTCATGTTCAAAGAATTAGAAAAGGTAGAGGATGACTATTAATAACATTAGTAGAAATAGTAAAAAAGGACATGTCAATAAAGGAAGCAACAGAGAATCCATAGCTGACAGCCCCAAAAAATTTGGGTCTAACGCTTGGTTGTTGTTGTTATANTTCTAGTGTCCTTGGTTTCCTAATTGAATCGGATTGAGTCTTCTTGTGTTGAGCAATCCTGTCTTGAATGTCTGTCATGAGCTTCACAGTTAATTCTGTTACTTCCCTGGTAGATATTTCCTTGGTAGATTGTTAAAAAGTGCGTTGAGGACATGAAATGGGATGAGAATGAGGATTCATCGTATTTGCTTCAGCTTGAAAAGCACCATACTGAGATTGGGGTAGATACTTAGCTCGATAGTATGGTGAGAAATACTCATCACAAAGCTTTTCTTTCATATCTTCCCACACACTAATGGCAGGTTCATAATCCACATAGCGAAAATATTCAAGCTTCTCCAAAACCTTTGTGCGTGACCTCTTAACTTCAACTTGGCATACCTAACCTTTTTATTATCTGTCCAATTTGCTTGTTCAAAGAATTGCTCCATCCCATTTATCCAGTTGACAAAATCTCGTGGATAAGTATCATCACCATCAAAATAAGGTGCGTCAGATATTACCATGATGCTCTAAAATAGTGTTTCAACAAATAGCTGCTGTGATTTTCTCCTTGTCAGTGGCCAACTTGCTGCACTACAGTCACAGGTTTGGCTCCTCACGTGAGTGGGTCTATTTGCACAAGATAGATATATGGAAAAGCAACTTAAGGCCCAACACGTCCACTGGGCTGTCACAGTAACAACACTTTATTTCATTTCCTTGAGATTTTTTTTTTTTTTTTTGAAAATTACAAAGTCAAACACGATAAACTTAGAAAATAGAACTCGAAACTGACTAACAAAACTCAAAAGAAATTAAACTGGAAACAGAGGTTGTTTCTGCGATGAGGGTCTTTGGCCAGCGCTGGAGATCCAACACCTAGCGGCGGCACGAAAAGGCACGGAAAGCGGCAGCGCGACATGGAGGATCAGTGGCGGCTTGTCTCAGGTCTTGCGTCGGCGGTGGCTGACGTTCTCAACGGCGGTGGTCAGGGGCGAAGATGGTGTCGGCGGCGGTGGCTGATGGGTCTGTAGTTGATGGCTGATGGGCTACGGCGGCGGAGGGTTGATTTGTGGGTCTCGGCTGGTGGCTGATGTCTTGAGTGGTTTTTTTTTTTTTTTTTTTAATTTATTTTAATGGGAAACACAACTGTATGACAACTTTCTTGCACCAAGTAGAAAAATGACACAGACAACTCTCTAGTGGAGAAAAACACGATGGTGAGGGATATTTTTTTTTTTTTTTTGGTGAGATTTTCTGGCTCTTTCCTGCGGTGATGCTTCAACAGATCGGTGTTTGCTCTGATACCAAATATGACGTAGGACAACCAGAACAAAATTGAAATAACAGAAAAATAAAAGATATGACCTAGGAGTCAGCACCTAAGCCTTACTTGGAGTCAGCACCTAAGCCTTACTTGGAGTCAGCACCAAGCGGGGAAACCACTAGGAGTTAGCACCTAGGGTAGACCTGGAGTCAGCACCAGACCAAAGAAATACCAAACGGCCATTTTTTTCATTCATCAAAATATCAACTATCTCCTCAATGAGGACAATAAGTTGCTTATAAAGGATTGCTAAACCCTAGTTCTAATTGCCTAGGAAACCCTAATTGCCTTATTACAAAAATAACCTTACTTCTAAATTAAAATACTAAAAGCCCAATAACTAAAAGCCCAATAAACTAATAGGACCTAAAACATAAAAATACAATGGGCTTGCAAACATAAATAATACTAAATAATAATCTTCTTGTGTCTCCCTCATCAAGATGTGCCATTATTGAGGCCTTCAATGAGAGAAGTCACTCATATGCTAGAAGGCATTCTTGAGATTTCTACACCCCATGTCCTTTTTTCTGTAGTTCAACTTTCGAAGCCGAAAAGTCATCCATAGGATTTTCAAATAATAGTATGAAGAAATGAACCTCCCAATGTTGGGAGGCTCATTACTTCAACTAGTCTCCATGTAGTGTCTAAGTGAAGTGGTGTCATAACAGGCAAATAAGCTTTCCATGATATCCTTTGAAAGTTTAGTCATTTGGAAAGATTGTCTTAATCAATAGTTCTTGTCATGAATTTAAGCTTAGTACTACTACTTCAATGGATTGAAATGCTATGCAAATGTGGCTCTATGGGGGTTGGTGTATGTAGTCTATATATAGTGTGGAGATGTATGATTTTTATTTTTCTTGAGATAGGAGATTTTTGAATTTAAACTACTACTAGTCTTTCATATTGATTATATTGAATGGTATTAGTGTGTCTGAAAATGAATTCCTTTCATCTATGTCATTGTTGAGCATAGCTTCCACTTTTCAATCTCCTTCTGCTTCAAAACTTTCTAATCCTGCACTTCCTCCCTCATCCAATTATTATCTGAATAATACTCTACAGTTTCCATAATGATGATTTTTATAATTTTAAAAACAGAAGCAGTTTCTATCAAATAATGAAGAAAAAGAATTGATTATTCTATTACTAATCAATTATATAGGAATTTAACAATCATTTTGGGTGCGCATTTTCTTGCCTTACACATGATTGGGAGCAAGGCTTTGTCATCCACAGTTATGATGAAAAAAATGCAATGTAAATAAAAAATTATGATCCAATGCTAACTGGTTTTGAAGTTTCATATTGACAATGTCAGCCTTTAAAGCAGATTTCTTAATTAACCAAGGAGACTCTAGTAATATTAGGAATTTCAGTGCTTCGTTTTTTGTGGATAGATTTTGGGTTCCTTTTCATTTGCAACAAGAAAAAATGACCAAGGAATCTGCCCTGTAAATGAGCCAAGCTTTGCCTAATAGTGTGTGTTTAAGCTTGGCTCATCAATAAAAATCAAATACTCAAGCTTGGCTTGAGCTTGAAACAAGCCTAAAAGAAATGTTTGAACTCGAGCTTGTGAGAATGCCCTAAAGTTTGAGCTCGGCTTGGCTTGGCTTGATTAATTAGTCAAACCAAACTTGAGCTTAATATCAAACTCAAACTCGAGCTCAAGTCAAGCTTTTTAACTTGGGATCCAAAAAAATTGCATCATCAAATGCTTATATCACCAAAAATCAAGTAAACAAATATACATACATATACACACACACACACACACCATATATATATATATATATATATAATATACTCATTTTATCATGCTTCTAACACCCGTGATTAGAATTTGTTCAAATTACAACTTTACATAATTAAATCCATCCATCCATCATCATTTATTGTCTATAGCTTGAGTAATTGTTCAAAATACAATTTTACATCCACATTGTCATTTGCACAACTATAATCTTCACAAATCGAAATAAATTAACATTCCAAAACATATATGAATAAACAAGCTATAAATTAACATTTCAAAACATATGTGTAATGTCATAATAATAAGTTTATTTAGTAAACATATATCAAGCTATAAACGAGGTTAAGCTCGACATGTTTTGTATTGAGCCTTATTGTTCACGAGCTTGTTCAAAAAAAAAGAAAAAAAAATTTGCTTGAGCTCGGTTTGTTTATCAAACAAGCCTAAAATTAAGGCTCAAGTTTAGCTTATTTGTAAACAAACGAACATGAACGAGCTTTTTATCGAGCCGAGCCTGAGTTGTTCATGAATGGCTTGGTTCATTTATAGCCCTACGGATAAAATTTCATATCTTCACGAGAAGAACTCAAACTCGAGCTCAAGTCAAGCTTTTTAACTTGGGATCCAAAAAATTTGCATCATCAAATGCTTATATCACCAAAAATCAAGTAAAAAAATATACATACAAACATATATATATATATATATATAATATACTCATTTTATCATGCTTCTAACACCCGTGATTAGAATTTGTTCAAATTACAACTTTGCATCATTAAATCCATCCATCCATCATCATTTATTGTCTATAGCTTGAGTAATTGTTCAAAATACAATTTTTACATCCACATTGTCATTTGTACAACTATAATCTTCACAAATCTAAATAAATTAACATTCCAAAACATATATGAACAAACAAGCTATAAATTAACATTTCAAAACATATGTGTAATGTCATAATAATAAGTTTATTTAGTAAACATATATCAAGCTATAAACGAGGTTAAGCTCGACATGTTTTGTATCGAGCCTTATTGTTCACGAGCTTGTTCAAAAAAAAACAAAAAACAAAAAAAAACAAAATTTCCTTGAGCTCAGTTTGTTTATCAAACAAGCCTAAAATTAAGGCTCAAACTTGGCTTATTTTTAAACAAACGAACATGAACGAGCTTTTTATCGAGCCAAGCCCGAGTTGTTCATGAATGGCTTGGTTCGTTTATAGCCTTACGAATAAAATTTCATATCTTCACAAGAAGAACTCAAACTCGAGCTCAAGTCAAGCTTTTTAACTTGGGATCCAAAAAAATTGCATCATCAAATGCTTATATCACCAAAAATCAAGTAAACAAATATACATACATACATATATATATATATATATATATAATATACTCATTTTATCATGCTTCTAACACCCGTGATTAGAATTTGTTCAAATTACAACTTTACATAATTATATCCATCCATCCATCATCATTTATTGTCTATAGCTTGAGTAATTGTTCAAAATACAATTTTTACATCAACATTGTCATTTGTACAACTATAATCTTCACAAATCTTAATTAATTAATATTCCAAAACATATATGAATAAACAAGCTATAAATTAACATTTCAAAACATATGTGTAATGTCATAATAATAAGTTTATTTAGTAAACATATATCAAGCTATAAATGAGGTTAAGCTCGACAAGTTTTGTATCGAGCCTTATTGTTCACGAGCTTGTTCAAAAAAAAAAAAAAAAATTCCTTGAGCTCGGTTTGTTTATCAAACAAGCCTAAAATTAAGGCTCAAGCTTGGCTTATTTGTAAACAAACGAACATGAACAAGCTTTTTTTCGAGCCGAGCCCGAGTTGTTCATGAATGGCTTGGTCCGTTTATAGCCCTACGGATAAAATTTCATATCTTCACAAGAAGAAAACGTTTGACATAGATCATACTTAACCGAGCATCTAAGGAAATCAATATCATCAAATAATACCAAAATGCCAAAAGAAGCGAGTATAACACTAATCCGGTCAAAAGAATTAACTAAAAAAGACTTATTCTGCATGTTTCCCATAAGATGGAACTATGTGTAAAGGAGTATTAATAAATGGTAGCTCATCAGTGTGCTCCAAAAGTTTTACATCCTCTCCAATTAAGGTCTAAAATTTATCAATATTATTATTGATGATGCCGTAAATCTCACCAGTGAGATTGCACGACGCTTGTACGCTCAAAACAACACCTGCACAACAGAAAGAAAAGGACCTCACAGAGAGCACCGGTGTGGTGCCGGCCAAATACCCTCCGAAGGTCAAGTTAGAACTTCTTTTCAACTCTAGAATGCTAGAGAGGGGTTAATTATGCGTACCTCGGCTCATGAGGGTATTGGGGTTTTTATAGTAGTAGTGGGTGGACCTTTTTTCCTTGGAGTAGAAGTCTTTTCCTTGTAGGAATCCTTATGCGCGTAGATTGCGGAATCCTTTCCTTATAGGACTCTGATACTGGGCGTGGAATACAAGCAATTTCTAAAACCCATGCGTGATGACCAAGTTATGGTCTTCTCAGAACCGTCAGCTTTCAAGGTGTCAGCCTGTCCTTCCCTTCAGCTAAGCTAGTGTCAGCCTTCATGCTTCGCTCAGTAACCTAGGGGCTTCAAATATCCGTCAGTTGGACTTGGGGGCTTCAGCCCGTCAGTTTGCATCTCATTACGTTTTTCGACACAACTTGACCCATCAGCCAAAACAGAAGCTGACGGGTTAAGTTCATGGCACCTGTTATAATTCTTCTATATCAATTATCATCACTTTGAGAAACTGTAGAGAGAGATGAACCTCCAGCACTGAGTAGCATAACTGTAATTTCTCTGTTGTCTACTTGTGTTTGTCCTTGTGAGATGTCCCACGCTATTTTACCATCCAAATTTGTACTGTTTACATCGACAAATTGGGAACCACAAGCGAGTAGGTGACTCACAAGCTACATAATGTAAATTAGTTAAGTCTCGTCCTTGGTGGGTTCTTAAAACAAATGCATAAGCTTCTTCTTATTTTATAATTTTTTATCTAAAATTAAAATAAAAGAAATTAAAAAAAATTGTTCATTATGTATTACATGCAGTTGCAAATTAAGCCACTGAATAATTATGTATTATATTTAGATATAAAAAATTTTAAATTTTGAAAAAAAAAAAAATTACTTGGCATTCAAAAAATAAAATGGTCATCTAGACTATTTTTAGTTTTTTTTTATTATTCATATTTTGTTAATGCAAAGTAGACGTTAATGGAGGAGAAAAAGAGCTTGCTTGGGTTTGATTTTTCATACTACAATATGCAACAAAGTATTGTCTTCACCGTCCTTCTAGTTTAGGACTGGGTCTTCATTTAATGAAGCATTTTTAAACCAATTTCTTAGAAGCCATTCCACCAAGAATTTGAAAGCCTTGAGCTGGTCCTTTTTTAGGGCAATATGCAAAATGATCTTAGTTTGCTCAGTCACGTCTATTATCGAATTAGGACAAATTAATAGAAATTTGTCCAATAGATCAAGGTGGTGATCACCTGTTGCTATTACATAATGCAAAGGAGTGAGACACTCATTTCCTTTGATAAGAACGAGGTACCCATCAAATTGTAAAAGTTGATGCACCAACTCATTATGCCCATTAGGTATAGGCATGGAACAAAAGTGGGAATGGAAGTTCTCACGATTGGTACAGGCACAAAAGTAGAAAAAAAAAATTAGGAGTTTTAAGTGATTCCCACGTTAGGCATAAATACAAAAGTTGGAATGCAAGTGTAAAAGTATTAGAACAAAGTCAACTTAAGGGATAAAGCCAAGTTCGACATGCATTTAAAAAGAATTTTTCACATATATAAAAACAAATTTTGCAATATTTTTTTAAGGTTCATGTATATATCTCATTAGGTATTATATTTGAAAATTAGTTATACTTCATATCATTTTAAAAATAGGAAATGTAAATTATTATAATCGATATAATTTAGTATATAAACATATAATTTGAATTTACTCATGAATATTAAGTTTTTTTGACTAATTCAATTGCAAAATTAATTTCTATATTTTTAATGGTTGTATTATTAAATTTTCCTTTTGTTTTGTTCGTTTTATTTCAATTGTTGCTAAAACAGTTAAACTTTAGTAGGAATGTGATATTCAAAATTAATTGTTTTTAAATATAAATATTAGATAAATAATAATATAAATTATCAAGACCCTTGTATCATGGTGATTTTGTTTGGAAGAACCCAAATTCAGACCCTCCTTCTCAAAAAAAGAAATAAATAAATAATGCATGTATCTCATTAAACACATAAAAATAAATTAATATTATTTTTTTTAAAACACAATTATTTTTTTCTAAATAGAAAAGAATAAGAAAAATGAAGCTTCATTATAAACTTCAAAGTATGTATATATACTAGTTCAAAACATGGTTTATCAAACACAAATTATTTCTAAACTTTGGAATTCTATCTTTGTTTCCATCTCCTTATCAATCCTAGAGCATGAGAATCTTGATAGTAAAATCTACACACAACAACAATCTACTTCACTGGATCAAAACATTGACAACTAGATGGTAAAACATTTTGCTTTAAGGGCGAACCTTCAAAATGGCAGCACGAAATAGATCAGGGTACATATTGATAGCTGCCCCCACAACTAGACATCCAGTACTAAATCCAATTGCACCAACTCGATCTCTATGAACATAGCCCTCATTAACCAGGTAGTCTGCACAAGCTACAAAGTCATAGACAGAATTCTGTTTGTACAGCCCACTGCCAGACTTATGCCACAAAGAATCACCGCCAACACCACCCCTGCCCACACATAACTTCTTGTGTCATATAAAACATCTAAAGCATCAGCAGCAATGCAACAGACATCTTACTTCAGCCAAGAAGGTAGCTATCAAGTGGCATCTTAAGTACAATTTCAAGTGTACACTTGAGCTCAGTATTGGTAGTAAATATAAATAAATAAATATATATATATATATATATGCTTATTCTCAAAAATACAAACAATAAAAAAATAAAAAATAAAAGGCAAAAATGCAAAACTGACCCTCTAACTTTTACTATTTTTCATTTCAGTCCTCTAACTTTCAGTTTTGTCAATTCAGTCCTCTAACTTTCAATTTTTGTCAATTTAAGGCTCCGTTACAAGTCAGTTAGTTCTGCTGTTAAATATGCTCAAAACGACGTCATTTTGCTCTTTTTTTCTTTTTTTTTTTAATAAATTTGGAATTAAAAGAAATTAGAAAAATTAAAAAAAAAAAAAAAACATTAAGGGAACAACGTCGTCATTCCCTACCACTGAAATCAAAACAAAACAGAGAAACAAATCAAATCCCAAACGTAAATCAAAACAGAGAAACTTTGAGAGACCCAAATCCCTAACGTAGAGAATTTGGGGAAAAGGAAGAGAGGCTGAGTCGGATTTGAGAGAGAGAGGAGGTCGGCGGTTTGAGAGAGAGAGACTGAGTCCGTTTGAGAGAGAGGCTGAGTCGGATTGAGAGAGAGAGAGTGAATCGGTTTTCCAAGATGAAGGTGACTGAATCAGTTTTGAAGGTGACTAAATTGGTGATTGAGTTCTGATGAAGACCGATTTACAGAGATTGAGGCCGAGATATTTAGACCGAGAATCTCTATATTGACTGAATCGGTGATGGAGTTCTGAATCGGTGATAGGTGTACTCCGTAGCTCCAGCTCTGGCCAAGTTTTGGGTAAGTGATGAAACCCTAGTTTTTTTAGTGTGTTTTTTTTGGGTATAAGTAGTAGCAGAACAATGAATTGCTGTGTGTTTGGTGTCCTTTTCTGTTGAGTATTAAAACTTACATTTATAGGAGCACAAACGTTGAAAAATTCATAGATAGGAGGCAAAAATTGGACGAGCTTACAAATTGATGCTCCTATAAATGTAAGTTTTATAGGATATTATTCAGCCTCTCTCTCAAAGTTAGGGATTTGGTGTCTCAAAGTTTCTCTGTTTTGATTTACGTTTGGGATTTGATTTGTTTCTTTGTTTTGTTTTCAGGGAGGGGAACGAAGCCTTAATGTTTTCTTTTTTTTCTTTTCTTTTTTCAGATTTTTCTAATTTCTTTTAATTTCGAATTAGAAAAAGAAAAGAAAAGAAAAGCAAAATAGTGTCATTTCAAGTGAAACTAATGGCAGAACTAACTAACTTGTAACAGAGCCTTAAATTGACAAAAATTGAAAGTTAGAGAACTGAATCGACAAAACTGAAAGTTAAAGGACTGAAATGAAAAACAGTGAAAATTAGAAAGTCAGTTTTGCATTTTTGCCAAAAAAAGCAATGGGGAAGACAACTCAACATATCAGATCGACTAGGAAGGTGAAACCGAAATGCCTCAAAACTTGAACTCAAAGCAATGGAAGGTGATTACCTTGCAAGGTGAGAAGAGAGTCAGCCTTGAAAGGGGTGCTTCCTTGTCCACTTCATCTGCTAACTTGTTTATCCTTTCTTCAGGATTATATACTACCTAATTACCCCAGGAACTAACCCACAATTTAATAAATGAATTAAAATAAAAAATAAAAACTTGAATGAAAGCATGATAACGATAGTGATGAAAGAAAACACCTCTACTTTCTTCTTGTGGGAGTGTTTGAATCAGAAACCATGGCTCCGACCCTTTTGAACTGTGAGTTTGAGTGAAAAGAAGATGACCCATTTGACTTAAATAAAGAGAGATGGCTCTGGCTCCGGCTCTGGCTCTTCTTGAAGGAATTGTAAGAAGAGAACAACATATTAAAAATCTCTTAGCTAGTACACTCAATTCGTATCTCTTAAAAATCTCACCAACATATTACCCTAACCCCTTTGATATCCAAATGCATTCACCGTAATTTTGATACACAACTACATTCTTCTCATTTCACAACCTTATTCTTCCTAAACCTTTTCCCCCAAAAATTCCAAAACCCTTTTGTCATTTTTCTTTCCAAAAAGATTAAGAACAACTCGATGCAATCCAAAAATTTGTTTTAAAAAAATTGACCATTAATACAACACCTACAGTACCGAAAATTGACCACACGCGTCCTCCTCAACCATAGCTTATCAAAAAAAAAAAAAGTTTCAAATAGCAATATATTTTGCCTTTTATATATAAATCAGAAAGACTCAGATGTGGATTTGGATCTCTCATTTATATTTTTGTATTAGTTGCTTGAAATGGTTGATCTATGATTCTTTGATCAGGATATTGGATTTTTTTTTTTTTTTTTTTTTCGTTCATCATTGGTATCATATTTATTTACCAAATTTTGATTTTTATTAGTGCTGAGGTCAGTGGGTTCTTGAATCTGGGTATTCATATATCAATATATTGTCTCTCTGTGTGAGGTCAGTTCATGTTGTGTTGGAATTGTGATTAATCTTAGGCCAATTAGTACCATAGATCATCTAAACTCTTAAGAACCAGTGGGTTTTTATCGTTGTGATATTCTTATTATTATGGATTCTACTCAGGTTGAACAGTGTGCTTACAATATGGTTCATCTCAATTCATCATTTGCACACACAAGTGTTTGGATAAAGTTATGTAAAGACAATAGGCTGTTATTTTTTAAGTGGTCATACTCTGATTTCGAGGACCTCTCCATCTCAATTCAACTATTTACTTATATGAAAAAGCAGCTTATTTACTACTATTATTTATGATGCTCCAACAGTATGTGAGGGTGTCGAGTATAGTAAAAAAAAAAAATTTAAATCCTAAAACTATTTTCTAGAGATCTGATTGCAGAGTTCTCGACACAAACACAATTCAGATGGCATAAATCCTACATTAATATCTCCGAACCAAAAAAAAAAAACCATTTGTATTGGAGAGTTGGAATCTAAAGCGACAACAAAGAAAGAATCAAATTCCATGAATGAGAGAGAGAGAGAGAGAGATAATGACATACCTGATTAAGTGGGGGGCCTCCTCCAAATGCCTGATTCTCTCTCAGATTTTTATGGGTACAAAACCCTCGAACTCTCTGGCGGTATACAGGATCTACTATTGGAATTGGAATAATATTATGATTTATTATTATAAAATTAATTGACTGAATAATAAATATATTATTATATTCAACTTTACTGAATATATAAACGGAGCAAAGGACAACATAGATAGATCAATTAATACCTGTGGAGGTTCTATAAAAAAATTGCCTTCGAGATCGTGATGGAGCTCCTTCGGGACTGAGTTTTAGGAAGGACGTGATTGCAGATCCGTGAAGCCTTTAACCTCTACAACACCGATTCATGCTCCACACGCTGTTTGAGAATTACCTCCTGTAGCTGCGTTTTTGTAAAACGTGGCTTAAAAATGCGTTTTTTGTTATAGTGAAGCTTTCTTTGATTTTCCAACAAAAATAGAAAAAGAATTAAAAAGTTTAGGTGATCCTCACGTTAGGCATAGAGTCATGGACACAAAAGTTGGAATGAAAGTGTAAAATTTTTGGAACAAAACCAACTCAAGGGATTACTTCAAGTTTGACATGTATGTAAGAAGTTTCAAGAATTTTTCACGTGTTTCACTAGCAGATGTTTTGTGAGATGAACAAATATTTTATAAGTTTACATAAAAATATTTTGTAAAAAATATTTTTTATAGTTCATGTATATTGCTCATTAGGTAGTATTATAATCGAGAATTAATTATATTGCATGTCATTAAAAAGAGGAGAAAAGTAAATTGTTATGATTAATATAATTTAGTATACGACCATATTATTTGAATAAACTCATAAATATTCAATTATAAGTTTTATTTATTTTCTATATTTTGTTTAGGTGTATTATTAAATTTGCATTTGTGTTTTCTTTATTTATTTCAATTGTTTCTAAACTTGAGAAGGACCGCGATATTCAAAATTATTTTTGTAATATAAGTTTTAGAAAAAATAATATAAATTACCTAGACTTGTGACACTGCTTGAAAAACCCAAATTTAAACCCTCCCTTCCCGTTTATTTTGAAAAAAGAGAACCATATAAGTTCCTTTTATATATATATATATATATATATTAATCATTAGTCCGTCAACTATAAAAATCTAATTATACTTAGAAATAAATACGTGTACCTCATGAAACACATAAAATAAATTATTATTTTCTTAAAATTATTATTTTTCAAAATAGAAAAGAATACAAAAATAATTAACTTTTTTTTTTTTTTCATATTATTTGATCTTTCAACAAGAGATGGAAGTCTCAAATACTTCTCAAACTCTTTGCTCTTGGGAACACCGAGAGCCTCTTGAATGGATTGGTATGTCATCATCATCGTCTAAACATTTGAATTTAACTCTTATACAATTCAGTAGGTAGTCATTGGAGGATTTTTCGGAAGGATTTGTTGTGGGGGAGTGGTTTTACTAGTTTCCTTTTATAGGTTGTGGATCATAGGCCTATGAAGGGAGTAAGGACTATAAAAGGAGCAGGCCCAGCCCAAAGTTCATAAAGGACTGAGCATGTCCACGAGTTTGATGCAATCCAATGCTTAGCCGACTTATCACCCACCTCAGTTCGCATAGTGGAGATGTTAGGCCGAGGTATAGTTGCAGCTTGATTAGCATAGGGCCAAGGAATTAGAGTTTAGATGTTCACCTCTGCATTATTTAGATGTTCTTCTCATAACATAGGTTACATTTATTACTAAATGACCGGTCTGAATAGTACTCCATACCTACTCAGCCTCTCCAAAAGGTGGGGGAGACACCTAATTGGACAAGTATCTTATAAGCTCTCTTAATATAATCCACTATTAAAGGGAGGATCAACTAGTATAAATAGGATCTATTCCCATCTGAATAGAGGGTTAGAAATACAGAGAGAGAAAGAAAAGAATTTTGAGAAAGAGAGAGACTGCATTCACTTGTTAGTGATCAAGTGAAATCTCGATCAACAACTCAATCTTCATGGTTTATTTGTAGTTCCACTTTTTGTATATGTCAATTTTGAATGGAATATATTTTGAAAATCTTACTAACAAATTACATGTCATCTATATTGTTAACACTGAAAAGTTTTACTTTCCTCCCCTATGGTTTTCCATTATTACACTTAACGTTCATTTTAGTTTGGAATAAAACACTCACTTCTAAAAAAAATGCAAACTATTTACACTAATCTCCTTGGATGATAGAAAAAAGGCTTTTAAAAATTTGATATGTATGACAATTTTCCCTCCCATTTTTCGTTAGATGTGCGACATGTGGCATTTATTTGATTTTTAAACACCACATGTCTTACATCTAAAAAAATTAAATTTGGAGGATATTGGAGTATTCAATGGGTGATGGTATTATCTCATTCAATTTTTGATCTACAAACTCAACTTTTTTGCATACTTTTAAAATACAAAAATACTTGAAATTTAAGAAGAGTTTAGTGGGGTAAATGAATTTTTTTTCACTTATTATTGATTATGTATAGGTGGTGCACTAATTATTTATGTTAAAAAAAAAAATCTACAGTTATTTTTTGTAAAATTTATGTGAAAAAAAATTATTATAGAAATTTGGCATTCTTGCTTGAGTTTAGTACTTTGACAACAACGGAAACAAAAAAAATTATGTGCTTCAGTTTGTGAAAATAATTATATATTTGATTTCTATCGTTTGTCTAAAAAAAATTATATATTTGACAATTTACAGTCTCCTCTATTTTCAATCTCCCATAATATATATGAAATTAATTCCCAAAAGTATTATATATGAGAAATAGAAATAATTTCTTATTAAAATTTCAAAATGGAAAGCATCATGTAAAACATTGACTAATTTTATAAGTTAAATTAATCGGAACCAACCTAAACTAGATTTTTCAGTACTCAATGCAAGTGGAATTTTTTTTTTTTTTATTAGTAACAAACATATCAACACACAAGAATGAGGGGATCCAGTTCTAACAAAAAGTTTGTAAGAAATTTGATTACGAATTCAAAAATAAGATAAAGCTATGCAATCACACTGTTTTAATTTGTTGCAATATACATTATATTCATAGAGGACGTTGGATACTTCAGCTATGCCCTTAGAAACAGTAAAACAAGAATCCAATCTGGAGCCTGAATTATGGCAAGGAATAAACAAAAATAACAACACCAGAGGTAGATATTGAGTACGAAGAATGGAGTCCTATTGTGCCCAGCTGGAACGAGGACAAGAAGTATTGAGTTCGAGAACACAAATGTCAAAGTATTAACAACAAACAGGGGCGGAGCTAGAAATTTTGGTTTGAGGGGGCCAAGTTGTGATTCTAATATATTAGTTAGGACACACACACACACACACACACACACCAAATATATATATATATATACAGATTAATTTTCTAAGAGAATTTATCATCTTCTAAATTTTAATGAGTATATAAAAGTAATGTATTTTCTTCTATTAGACAAGTACAAAAATTTATCATTTTCTACATAGTTTAATTTGTTAAAATTCTTAAATTATACGATTTTAATACAATTTCTCTTTCTTTTATGTGCACCATTGAAATGACTCAAAATTGGGGGGTCAACTTCAATTTTTACATGCTACATTTTTTAAAATGTAAATAATATACATACTATAAAAAATTTTTTAAAATTTTTGGAGCCTTGGCCCCCACCCTTGTGTGTGGCTCTACCTAGAAAGCACCGGGTGTGGCTCTAGGGTCGCCGTACTGCCCAGACTTGTGGCAACATGGCAACGCTCCTCCTACGCGCCGATTGGGCCTTTTTTTTTCGATTCACTCAAATTCGCCCCGATTCCAGCCAATTCGCATTAATTCTGGCCGAAATTGGCCAAAACTAGCTACAATTAGCTGAAACTGGCCGAAATCAGGGTCGAAATACATGTTAAAAAAATAATAAAATAAACTTGTGGGTTGTATTCTAATTTATGAATATCATGTTTTAGTTATTATTTACTATTACTCTTAAATTAGAATATATTTACGATTATATGAAAAAGTATGCTTAGCAATATATAGAAAATATGAATAAAAATATTTTTAATAATGTTTTAATCACTGCACCCTACTTTTTCAAAATTTGTCGACTCCCACACTCGCATCCAAATCCGGAAACGCACCCGTGCTTCATAGGCTTCGCCGCTGACAATCAAGAACAACAAAAAATGGCTCCCTTTTTAAGCAATGGTTGTCCCTGCTTTGTGGTATTGCACTTGTTATCATCATCTTCTTGCCAAAGTACCTCAGAGGGCTGAGTACTACTTGATAGGTGATTTTTATAAGCAATACTACAACCACCAGAAGCATATTATGCCTTTTGTATGATAATGTCATCAATTCACAACCATATTTGTAACACCCCAGTTTTTTTAAGGAATTTAGGAATTTCATGGGGGCAATTCCTTAAATTTGGCCATAAGATATTTTGGGCTAGGTGTACTTTGGTAGATGGATTAGAGAGGATTCAGAGGAATTTCCTTTGGGAGAGATCTAATGATGTTTTTAAATTCTCACTTGTTGCTTGGGAGAAAGTTGTGTGGCTAGTGGAGGTAGGTGGCTTGGGGATCCGGAAGATTGGGCTATTTAACCAAGCTTTGCTTGGGAAATGGCTTTGGCGATTTGGGAATAAGGTCACATGTTTATGGAGGCAGGTTATAGCTTCCAAATATGGGGAGGCCAGTGGGGGACGGTGTACTAGAGTTGTTAGAGGGAAGCATGGATGTGGTATGTGGAAGAACATTGGGAAAGGGGCTGAGAGCTTCTTTGGTCATGTGTTGTATGCGATGGGTGAGGGTTTTCATATTAGATTTTGGTATGACCCTTGGAGTAGCCCTACTGCCTTAAAAGATTTATATCCGGCAATGTTTGCTATTGCTGTGGATAAGGCAGCTATGATTTTTGATATGGTTGAGTTTGCATCGGATGGGGGTGGTAGAAGCTGGAACTTACGCTTACGTCGTGCTTTTCAAGATTGGGAGATAGGGATCTTTTATGATTTTTTTGCGCATATCTCATCCAAGTTACCTAGAGGGGGTGATGATACCATGATATGGCAATTGAATCGTAGTGGTGTTTTTGATGTGCACTCTTTCTATTTTTCATTGCTAGCAGCCCCGTTGGTGTCTTTTCCTTTGAAGAGCATTTGGTGTGTTAAGATACCTCAAAGGGTGGCTTTCTTCTTATGGACAGCTGCTAGGGGTGGGATTCTTACTATTGACAACCTCGTCAAGAAGAATTTACCTCTTGTTAATTGGTGCTGCCTTTGTTGATGTGAAGAGGAAACTGCGGATCACTTATTGATCCATTGTAAGTATGTTCATACCTTGTGGAGTGAATCGTTTGTTTGGGGTTCAGTGGATGATGCCAAAGAATGTTGTTTCTCTTCTCTTTGCATGGTGGAATTGGTTGGGGAGTCACACTTCAAATGTGTGGAATATGGTTCTAGTGTGTCTTATGTGGTTAATTTGGAAGGAGCACAATGCCCAAACTTTTGAGGAAACTAAGAGATTTGCAGACTGTGTGAAGTCTTTGCTACTTAGGACTTTGTTTGAGTGGTTCCGTATTTGGGGGTTTACGCATTGTCATTCTTTGTTTGAATTTCTTAATTCTGTTATTCTTTCTTTTTGATTGGTTTGTATTCTTTTCAGTGCAGTGAGTTTACTATCGTAAATTCATTGTGCTTTTATTATTAATAAAGTTTGTTATTACCTATCAAAAAAAGGTATTTTGGTAGATAGATGAGGGACTAAATGGTAACACTAGAAAAGGAGGGGGAGGAGGGGGAGGAGGAGGTACTGCTCATTTACGGCTAAGGAAAACCCCTCCCTCATATCAGCCTCACATTCTTTCCTCCCCCATCTCTCTTCTCTTTATTTTTGTTCCTCCTTTCCCATCTTTATGGGTTCTTCTCTACCCATGACCGAAAATCCCATGCCCCTTCTCCCAATAAAATTTTAAGAGAGCTCTTCACTACAACTTCTAGCTTTGGTGGGTTTAACTTCTCGTAGTTCAATCCTTAGGTGAATCAAGGTTTGAAGTTCTTCTTTGATGAGCTATTTCATACATAAGTCCCCTACTAAGTTTGGTTGAAGTGTGCAAAACCAAATCGTTTAGTCTTGGAAGTGATTCATCTTGGGATTGTTAGACTATTGAGGATCTTAAGTTAGTTTTCTTACATATGGTTGTTAATTGGTAGCCTGTGCTTGCTCTTGTATGAAAGCATGTTCTCATTGCATGCCAAGTGTCTGATAATTTCTCCCAATGAATTACGAGATTACATTTACTTGACTTGTTTCGGACCTTGGTTGTTAATGCATGTTGACTTTAAATCAAGAGTGGATGTATCCCTTGATGTGTGTAGTGTTTGGTTCTATTGCTTAGTAGCCAAATGAAATATGTAAGATTTGCTACTGTTATTATGAAATGATATGTTTTATGTTATCTTATTAAATGCAAATTGTGTGCAATGAGACTTATAGATACTTTGGTAACGTCATGATCCTTTGGATTCCTTGTATATTGTTTGACTTTCTTTGGGAATGGGCCCCTTAGGATAGTTAAGTTAGGCTTTAGGGCCGCAAAGATCCTTCCAATTTATGGAGACAATGTGATGGTGTACTTTACGATGGTCCAGTCATTGATAAGCTCGATGCTTGTGTTTCTAGGTTTTGAGGTACTTGGTGATGGACCTAGCGACTTAATTGGTTGATATTGTGATGTTCGGTTGAGGTAAACTTGGAATGGACTTCACGAGGTAAGTAGCTTTTTAATGGGATTTTTGGAAAATAATCATGTTGCATAAACATAGTTTTTGAGTCAAACACATTTTGAAAATTTATTTGTAAAACTATGTTTTCTTAAAAATTGTTTTGTGACCCTACTATATATGACTATATATGAAAGCGCATCATGTTTAATATTGCATGGGAAATGCATGAATATTTGGCATGGAAAAAAATAAGCATCTTTGAAATTCCTTTGATAATGGAGTTCATGAATTTATGGTATTATTTAGAAATACTAAAATGCTTTATCTTAACTTGTATTATTTGGGAAATTTATGAAAATATTTATGGCAAGAAATGGTTTTGAGGACTTTGAGAATATTGTGAATATTTGGATTATTGAAATATTTTATGCTTGGAAGTTAACTGTGTATTTCAAATAAATTAACTAGTGAGCTTTTGATGTGGTTTTGCCATTGTGCCATGATATTGGTGATTACCCTATTTTTGTGACGATCACATTTGTGTGACGTCCCCGTTTGTGTGATGATCCCGTCTATGTGACGACCTTGTCTTGTGGCATTGGGTGAGGTTTTAGGTTCTGCAAGGGTATTGGATATTTTTATGGCTCACATTGACTAATATGTAGTTTCATAGTTATTTTGGGAAGCTTGGTGCTACATTATTCATATTATTCTTGTCATGTCATTAATGAAATTGATTTTGCAGAAATTAAATGGAAATTCTCAATTATGCATGTTTTGTAAACTATTCCTCATTATGAAACTTACATTTCCCACCCCCATTAATTATGCTACTTACTAGGCTTTCGCCCATCCCACCCTCTTGCTTAAGGGTCATCAAATAGCTTATGGCCCAGAGCCCGACCCAGAAACCTAACAGCCCATCGGGCTAATGGGCGGCCCAGCCCATTGTTATTGAGACCCATGGGTAGCCCACTAGCCCAGTGGGTTAGGCCATGGGCTAGTTTTTATGCCCATGGGTACACGGTGGACTAGCCCAGTAGCCCAACCCGTTGCCCAGCCCGTTGGCCTAACCCATTGGCCCAGCCTAATAACTTATAATTCATAATAAAAATATATAAGAAGTGTATGAAAGATTGATCTTGAGATATTATAGAGGAATTTTTTAAGAGAACTCCCTCAACCACTAAGATATCAAAAGTAATTGTTTTAAACTTAGTTTACTAAATATATATTTTTCTAGTAGTCTATCAAATTTGAATTAACCATTTGACTTAAAACAAAAAAAAAAAAACTATTTAAACCCTTAATAAATAAAAAATTAAATAGGTTTCTATCAACAAAACAAAAATTTAAATAGATTTGACTGTAAAAAAATTTGTAATTAAGTATTATATTCTTTAATTCTTTCCTTTAAAAAAATAGATTGATTATTCCCTCATAAAAAATTGATTCTTTCCTTATAAAAATAATAAAATAATATGCTAACACAAGCCCATGGGTAACCCATTAGGCCCAACCCGATAGCCTAGCTCACTAAAGACAAAATGGGCATTGCCCATGGGCAGGGTCATGGGCTAAGGTTTCCTCTTTTGGCCCAGCCTGACCCGGCCCATTAACAAGTTAATAGCCCATTATGCCCAGCCCATTGTGCCCATGGGCCAAGTAAAAATGGGCCGGGTCGGCCCGACCTAGCCCATTAACGACCCTTACTCTTGCTACATTCAACAAGGCCATAATTAATTCTAC
This sequence comes from Quercus suber, assembly GCF_002906115.3. NCBI lineage: Eukaryota > Viridiplantae > Streptophyta > Magnoliopsida > Fagales > Fagaceae > Quercus > Quercus suber. The sequence goes on from NW_027069506.1 coordinate 902,188, forward strand.
TGGAGGTTGGGCACTTGAGGTTGCTTATTCTTGATAAGATTGTGACTTTGCGTAATCCATTTGGAGTTTGTAATATATTCATGTACTTTATGGAGACACATGATCCTTTGTAAATGTGTTATAAAGCTCTAACTTATAATGTGGAGATTTGAGTATAGTTATATATTCTTATCATTTGAGGGGGAAAAAAAAAATCTCCTACAGTTTCTCTCTTGATGCTTTTTTTTTTTCTCGTACTTAGGACCCTTTTGCGTTCAGGCCATGACAATATTTAATTTCGAAAAAACTCCAAACATCTTGACGGCCTTTGGCAGTCTGCATACCTATTATATGTAGAAAGAGAGATGAACTTGGATTAGTTTTAGCCTTATAGCTCAACCCTGATGGCAATGCTGTCAACTTGTGTTTGACATTGCAAGATGTCCCATGCTGTTTGACCCTCTAAATTTGTAAGGTTTACATAGACAAACTCTCAAGTGACTCACAGCCTGCATAATGTAGTAGTGATAAACTGTCACTAAATTAGTCAAGTCTTGTCCTTGGTCCGAGATCTTAATCCAAAGTTGGCTATTTGTAAGCCGACGTTACCAACACATTCCAAGCCACATGCAATAAATAATACAAAATACAAAATATTTGATTAAATAGAAGAAAGACAATTTCTAAGCAATGAACATAATATAGAAAATATTAGACAAAGTTTAACTACAAAATTAGTTATAGTTTAAGGTTACAACTTTACTCAATATCTTTTTATTAAAGCTGAATTTTGACAAATCCACAATTAGATTACATTTTTTTCATATATCCTCTAAGCTTGTAAAATTTCTAAAAAATTAAAGATCAATTGTTATGTTATTAATAAATTGTTTAAATTGTAATTTTTTGTAGTTTAAAATTATGCATAAAATATAAGTTTATAGATCATATAGCAAATAAAATCCAATTGACAAAAAAATTGATATGCATAATAAGAGCATAAAGAACATGCACTTTAACGGTTAGATTTTCAAAATATGCAGTAATGTTTATTTTATTATGTAAGATTTTGTAAATAAACTTTATCCGAAAATATTTATAATATAAAATTTTGGAGAAGATTATTCATTTTATGTGAGATTTCATTTATAGGTGTATATGAGATTCCATTTGGGACTGGCCAAATGGCTTTTAATTTCTTTATTTCGGCTCTTGTTTACTGATCGTGTCCTACACGCCTAGGCCACACTGCCAAAGCCAAAACAACTTCAAAACTTTTTTTTCTTTTTTACTTTTGACCCCTGGGTGCAAAGCAGCCAACAGGAAATCCAAAACAGTGAGATTTTGCATCCTTTGTGATATCTGAGACGTATCGATAAGGCTAATATTCCTGCTGCCTGCATTCTGGACTTCCCCACTATTTTGACCATTGAAAAAATTAAATTAGGATCCTAAACTCAATCATATTCACCATGGCTACACAAAGTTCTTCATTATAAGACACCATTTACCACTTACCATTTACCATTAGCTCTATCTTTTTCCAATGGCTTCAACAATTGCTCTTTTTCACTATCATTTGCTTGTCTTTGTCATCATCCGCCTGGTTCCTGCAATAGCTCAAGTTAATACCAACATAAGTGTGGGTTCAGCTCTCTTTGCCACTGATGATGACTCCACGTGGGCTTCAACATCTGGTGATTTTTATTTGGATTCCGTCGCTTTCCAGGTCAACAAGATCAGTTCCTTCTTGCCATCTGGTTCGCTAAGATACCAGATGAAACTATAGTTTGGTCTGCAAACAGAGATTACCCGGCAGAGAGAGAATCAAAAGTTGAGCTTAACAGAGCTGGACAACTTGAACTCAAAGCTCCTGGTGGATGGGAGTTGTGGAGGTCCAGCAACAATGAGAATCTTCGAGTATCAAATGGGGCTATGCTAGACACTGGGAATTTTGTTGTAACAAGCACAAACTCAAGCATCTTATGGAATAGCTTCGATGAACCAACCAATACCATGTTACCAACCCAAGTATTGGGTTTTGGAAGCAGCCTTTTCTCTACCATGTCCGAAAAATGCTACGGGGTGGGTAAAATTCAGCACCGTTTCAGACCCTTACAGCAAATTATATCAAATTCCTCATACGATTTGATACTGTGATTTTGGAAGCATATGTATCATAGGAGCTTATGGTATGCCAGAGGGCCAATGTGCTCCAGGCTTTTCTCTTTTGGATGTAAATAAGAAGTATAGTGGATGCAAACAAGACTATGTAGGCTACATAAATGAATGTAACGAGATTGGTGGTACTGTGATTTTCCTCTCTATCTCTCAAGTCATCATTCATGAAGTAAAAAAGTTACATCCAATACTGAAATAATGGCACTTTCCCAGATTCTATCTTGTGCTTTCTCCAAAAGTCTTTGCATTGTTGAAGAAGACCTAGACTAAGACTTGGCATCCAAGGCATCTTTCCACCTAGCTACCATGAAAATCATTTTATACTTTACTAATAGTATAAAATAAAAAGGTAGAAGAAGATCATTCATTTTCTTTGATGAATAAATACTTTTTTATTAATTTAATTAATTAACTCTTATGATTGCTTTCTTTCTCAAGTTTTGCAATTAGGTCCTACTCAAGAAAACCTAAAGTCAAGGGCCGATGGTGCTTATTTTCAAATTGCATATCTATTAGTACTTTCTTAGAACATGCTATAATTGATGACAAGTCCATACTAATGGTATTATGAACTTTGGCGTAAATGGTGCTTTTCCAAATCCCTATCTAGCACCTTCTTGGAAAATGTTTCATAATGATGACTAGCTCACATATTCTAATAAAATTAGGAGCTTTGCATTATTTAAATGACTTGGATTCAACAAAGGCCAAAGCCTTGGTGCCATTTTTTTGCTTTCTCAACTTGTAAGTGCTTTCTTGAAAAGTGCTTTACAGTGAACAATGAACACTAATCCATATCTCTGGCATTATGAACTTTGCATTATTTAAAAACATCTAGACCACGACAGTGAAAACTTCACATCCATGTGTCTTTCCACTCACCACCATTAGAATTTTTTTTTTTTTTTTTTTTTTTTAGTTTGAAGTAGATAATTCCTTTTCTTTCAATCAATAAAGAATTTCATTAAGGAATGAAAAAAGATTCAAAGGCCTAGCCTATATGCTTTCACCAAAGAGATAAAAGTGCTATGAATATATGAGATAGGGATAGACCTCCAAGATGAAACCATATTGGCCCAACAGGATCATGAGAAAATTTTGGGTGTCTTTCCAAAGTGGATTGTAAAAATGATGAGGGATCCGCATGGTTTAAAAACCTGGCCCATAATTCATCCTCATGCTCAAAATGCATTAAACAATCTCTCTCTCTCTCTCTCTCTCTCTCTCTCTCTCTCTCTCTCTCTCTCTCTCTCTCTATATATATATATATATATATATATATATATTGTTGTTTCGAAGAACAATAATTGATAAATAACTTGAATTTCATTGCATTCAACACACCATATAAATGATTAAAATTCACATAAATTAGAATATTCAATAAAATTAGAGAACAATAGAGAGATATTACCTCGATGATGCTTCAAAGTAGTCTCATAACATTAGAAGTAAATTACCATCAATTCATATATGTTTTTAGATGGCAGGGTTGAGGCGTGGACCGAGTCACTGTCTTTAAAGGATACAAGCGTCTACGAGGTTTCCAGTGTAGTAAACTAAACATTATGCACGCCACCCCTAGGATACAACAACCCAGCCATCTTTACTGATTATCCTTCAAGCCTACACCACTTGTAGAATAGGAAGCTCTCAATAATACTTTTCTTCTACCCACAATATAGTATAGTAGGGATATATATATATATATATTTAATGATAGAAGAAGAGGAAAATATAATGCAAATATTTGTTGCTTAATGGGGAGAAGATAAAATCAGCCCTATATCCTATTTTCATATATTCTATATTCTAACTGAGAACATATAGGCCATATATGTATATATAAAACAAAAAACCCACTTAACATTCATGATAGTAGGAATTAATATTAGAAATAACTTCTTCAAAAGCTCTGACCGATCAATTCCAAAGAAAATAGTAGTCTATATACAATTAACTATTCTCATACAATGTCAAGAAAAAGTTGAATTATATAAATGGAAATATCATAACTTGCTTTTAGTGGTCAAATACGTTTTAAAGACAATCAGGACAAAACGTTTTCATTAGGAAATGACAATGTATTTGGTAAGGAAATATTGCCATGTACATTGAGCCACTAAATGTTCATTTAATTGAGAATATTTATAGCCATTCAAATCTATACATATAATATTAGGTAAACCTAAGAGAAAATTTAATTAGATTTCACATTTAAATTAAATTAGAGTCTAATTTTACATCATATGTCCCATCTAATCTAAGTTTATAAATTTTTGTGCCAAGTGAGTTAATTCAATATAAAAATTGGATTTCAATTAAAGTTTAATTTTGTGCCATGTGTCCCATCTAATCTAAGTTTTTAAATTTTTGTGTCAAATGAGTTAATTTAGTGTAAAAAATGAGGAGTCCAATATAAGTAAACCATAAAAAAAAAATATATATATATATATAAGTGGCAAATGAATTATTGGGTGAAAAAATAAAAGATTTTAAACCAATTAAATTCTAAATCATATATATATATATATATATAATGGGAAATCATTACATATTTTAAAAATGTATGGTTTAAGAAAATGTAAGCTAAAACCATGTATAATTTGAACATCTTCTAAAAAATGACGATATAATGGTGCTTTCACATATTCTATCTTGTGCTTTCTTCAAAAGTCTAAGCATTGTTGAAGAAGACCTAAAGTCAAGGGTCTTGGCATCCAAGGCCTCTTTCCACCCACCACCATGAAAATCATTTTACATTTTATATGAGGCCTTACTCAAGAAGACCTAAATTCAAGGTGGCTTTTTGTTTTTAGTCTTTTAGGTAAGTGTGTTCATGTGACCACCAGACTAACACATAGCTGCTTTTTATGCTTTCTCAAACTTTGAGGATAGCTAAGTCAAATCCTCCCCAAATTTTTTACTTTGAAACTGGACGGCTTCATTGGTTTTTCTAGGCAATCATATCGCTTGTCTTCTTTACTTTTCTGCACTTAGTGATATAATTGTATGTGTTTAACCTAGATCTGTATAATAAACCTAAGTAACTACTTGGCTAATTAATTAAGTTAAACAATCTAGTTTAAGGAGTCTAAATAAACAAACACCCTTTATAAACTGTTCCAAAAGCACCTCTACCCAATATTTGCTTGAAGCCCCTAGTTGCTTCTTTGAGTTCTTTATATGTATAGTTTCTCACATTTGTTGCAAGTGTTCTATCAATATTCCATGCCAATTTCACCTTTTTATAGTATAAGTAGTAAACAGCCATAGAACTAATTAAGAAGAAAAAGACTATTAAAAATACAGAGCTACCAAGGAGTAGTGCCAAGATAACTACCACAGACTGGTCTTTCTTATCTGAACCATGATTTTTAGGTAACTTGATGAGAGCTCTTCTAGTAATATTTGGGCTTTGTCTTCCATTGGACAGAGGATACTTTTTCTTCCAACATAAATTACCTTTTTTCTCATAAATGGCCACAACACACAAGCAATTGTCGAGGCATAGCTGTCAACAGCTTGCCTCATTGACCTAAGATCCTTCAACTAGTTTATATGAAGTGAATGGATAGTCCACGTTTTTAAGCTTTACAAAATCTACAAGCTCTTTATTTTTTTCCCATCCCTTGTGGCAGCTAGGCAATGGAAAATTTGGCTTACACCCTGCCCAATTGTCAAGTTGGATCAAGGGAGAAAATTCATTAGGACATGAGCAAAATGCTCTCCCACTGAGGTACTACAAATGCCATTGGGTCTGCAGAGCCCATCATGATCACCAGCATTAACGTGATCACTGGCCAATGCAGCACATATATCATCAGGAATGCCTTGCATGATGGTCCATGATGAAGGACAGTTCCCATCACTTGTATTGTCCCTTAGATGTTTGTATATTCTGAAGACTCCATCATGATCATTCCCAGCCATGTGATAGAAAATATCTCTTGAGCCTGGATCTTCCCTAGTAAGATTGTAGGTCTTGTAGGTCTTCACTGCGTCTTGGATGTAGATGTATCCAGCCTCATTAAAGACCAACTGTGAATCCCATCCCAGTGTCATCGTGGCATAATAAGGTTTCTCAATTTCTTCAGATGGCATAGACAGAGAATAAAGCACTTCTGCAAATAAAGCTGAAAGCGCCCTTTAAAATGACTAGTCTTAGATGTGTGAGACCTGAGCTTGCTAGGCTTGTGTAGTTTGCCCTAGCAAAATTGTATCAGTAGGATTATTGTACTTTGTCTCTAATCACCAAGTTTCCATTATCTAGCATAGCTATGCAACTAGGTTTAGAACCATTCGTTTCAACCTTCCATAATTCTATGCCTTGAGGGTCATTGAGAACAGACTCATTGTAGCTATTCAGCTTCGGTTCAGAACCTTCTTATTAACAATATAAAGTAAAGGAGAATGACTGAATTATCTGTATATTGATGTGTGTAAAACAATGTACAAAAGATAGTCTTATATAGGCTAGGTATGTGTGCAGTACAAGTAACATGAGTGCAGTACAAGTAATATACTGGGCTAAGCCCAATGGGCTAATCTAGCCTAATCTATACACTAACATCCCCCCTCAAACTCGAGGTGGCAAGGAGGAAGCCAACTGGAGTTTGGATATAAGATCTTGAAGACGACCAGGCGGGTGAGACTTGGTGAAGATATCAGCAGGCTGGTCAGCAGATGAAATGGAGAACAACTTGAGATTGCCTTTCTTGAGATGCTGACGAGTGATGTGGCAGTCGATCTCAATGTGCTTGGTGCGTTCGTGGAAGACATCATTATGAGCAATGTAGATAGCACTACGATTGTCACAATAAAGAGGAGTAGCAGTGGGCTGTGGAGCATCCATGTCAGCCAAGAGCCAGCGAAGCCAGACAAGCTCGCAGGTGGTGTCGGCAAGGGCACGATACTCAACCTCAGTACTGGAACGGGAAACAACATCCTGCTTTTTGCTACGCCACGAGACAAGAGAAGTACCCAACAGGAAACAGAAACCTGTGATAGAGCATCGATCAGTCGGATCACCTGCCCAGTCTGCATCTGAATAAGCATGAAGCTCAAGAGAAGACCGAGAGGAGTAGTGTAGACCATGATAAAGTGTGCCTTTGACATATCGGAGAATCCGAAGAACAGCAACATAGTGGACAGAACGAGGGGCATCCATGAACTTACTAACATACCCACGGCATGTGAAATATCCAGACGAGTAACAGTGAGATAGATCAGACTACCAACCAACTGACGATAGCGAGTAGCATTAGATATAGGTTCACCATCCAAGGGTGTGAGCTTTGCATTGTATTCCAAAGGAGTGGAAACAGTCTTGTTGTCAGTGATACCAGCTTTGGAGAGAAGATCAGAAGCATATTTAGCTTGGGAAAGATAGTATCCATCAGAGGATGAGGTAACCTCAAGCCCAAGAAAATAGCTGAGAGTGCCCAAATCTTTCATCTCAAAATGCTGACTAAGGAAGTGCTGAAGAGAGCGGATACCTGCAGAATCATCTCCAGTAATAATCATATCATCAACATAGAGAAGAATAAGAGTGATACCAGCAGAGGATCTTCGGACGAAGAGAGCAGTGTCATGAGGACTCGAAGTGAAACCCTGCTGAGCAACAACTGAGCT